>NC_064627.1:286453743-286756773 GCF_023864275.1 Schistocerca cancellata
AGGTGCTGCTACACCATAGGGTTTAAGTCTGGACTGTTTCCAGGCCAGCATCCCCAACAGGGAATTTCTCTCCCAAAGTGCTGAGTGAGCTATCACTCCATCTTGCATAATAACAGCATTCATTGGATTTGGTAGAAGACTATTCTTTCTGGACCACTTCAGCATAGACAGGTGCAATCCTTTTCCAGTAAGCACCAGAGACATTTCTGTAGCAGTCAGAAGCAGTTCAGATTTCCCATAGCCACAGACACTGTCAGGAACCATTATCTTAAAAAATGCACGTTGTTTTACTCTTTGCTTGAGGTATGGCATAACAGAACCCTTCCCAAACTCTTTTACAAAATTCCTGATCAATATTGACAGCATGGGATTTTGACTGGACATAAGCATGCTTTCCCAGGATTTTCTATGAATAAAGTCCTTTACAACTGTTCTACAAATGGCCTGTCTTTACTGGTAATCATACAAGAATTCAGACTTTTGGCAGCTGCCTAAGCAGCAACACCAATTTCTTACTTTAATGTCTGATTTTTATTTTAGTGCTTCATCTGAGTAGTTTGTTGTCCAACTCTGTTGCTGTCATGTTACCTTCACCTCAATTAACCCAAAGTCTATTAGCTTTCAGATCAACAACCAATACACGAGCACTTTTTTTTGTTAGACATTCTACTGACATGGAGGCCTTTAATCTGGGAACAAACATGTTCACGTTTTGGTCCCATTAATGACACCCTTAAAGAAGAAAAATTTTAAGGCAGTATACAGAAAGTTAAAAACTCAAGTAAGCAATGTGTAATCCATTATGTTGAAGAAAAATTTTAAATGACTATCTCCCTACTTAATATTTAGAGAATTATTTTTCTGTTCTTTGATTAGGTGAAAGTACATGAATACACAAAAAATAATGGACTTTCATTAACTTACCTAGTACAGATGTTTTAAAATTATGAAAATGATCTGCTCAGAAGTGTACCACCACAATTCTGCCAACAGTAGACTAACAGGTGTGGGAATTTTTCTACTATGATTCATCAAGTAATACAGACTGGCAGAGTTCATACAGGGAGCACCTTCTGTGAGTAAAATGGTACTCACTCTAAGACATCAAATCTAGTTTAATAAAAAAACTGGAGAAACTTCCATCACCCTCCATTTTGCAAATGATTTCACACTAAGTTCACGTATACTTCAAGCTTTTTCTGAACACTTCGAATACAAACTGTTAATGTTTCTTCAGTACCTGGTACGTCTATTCATTAACATTTGAACTTTGATTTTACACAATTTTACAGATAAATAGCGATGAGTGACAGCTAATTTCAAATTATTTATTATTCAGTTTCACCCTTTCGAACATGGAATTTCTGTACGATCATTTTACTGTATTTAGGTGTTACATATGATTTGAATAAGTTATCAAAATTTGGAACAAGGCAGTTTACAGAATGTGTGCAAGTGATTATCCTACTTGTGAAACTAGACTTGGAAACCAGTATTTTGCAAAGCTATGATTGTTTAAATCAAAGTATGTTCATAAAATAGGAGTTTTGCAGGAGAAACAATATAGGTTAGATCTGAAACTGTCCACTATCTTTGGCATTTTGTTATACTGTGCAAATAAACTTTTTTGCTTATTTAACACCCAGAGCCAGTAACAGTTTTAACCATAGCCAATGATAATTTTTCCCTCATCTTGTATGTATGGAATCACTATCTTGAAACTGTGTTGGATTATTTATGACTAATTTGAAATATGTCATATGATGCAGTTAACAAGCCTAACTGCTTGAGGAGAACCTACATGGTGACCCCAAGTGACCACATTCTTACTGCTTGCTGTTGTGCAATCAAAAATTTCTAAGTGATAGGCTAGCCCAGAAAGTTATTCCATATGGCATTATTAATTAGAAATATATAAAATATATCAGGAGTTGCTTTGTTTCTGAGACTGGCAGTTATATGAAGAGTGAACTCGTCTAACAACTGTGAGCAGCTTAGTAATATGTTTCTTCCAGTTAAAGTTTCCATCAGTATTTACACCCAACATCTAACATTGTCTCATTGTTCATCTGCTACATCAGTAGGTCCATACATTTCTGAGACTGGCAGTACATCCATGCACATCCATGTATATGTATGTAGTGTAGAAGTGAATGTTGTGTGTTCCCAAAATTGAGTTCAATTTCAGGGAACCACTTGTCACTAAAGTATTTGGAGGAGTGTAAATTGTACCTACTTAGAGTTTGTGGTCTAAATATGCTTAACTGAAGTTCTTGTGGTGTAGGCAACAAAGTATAATAATTTCATCACACTTAATCTTTCTGGCAGATGAACTAATATTTGTAAATACTAATGAGATCAGTATATTTGTTTTTGTTTATAACTGGCCTAAGAGTCTTACCTTTTCTTGCAATGAATCTAATTCAACACTGCGTGTGCATTTAATTTCAAGTCAGAGCCAGACATTTCCTGATCTTCAACTTTGTGACTAACAATTTTAGAATTTGACTTTACTTTTTGATTGTCATATGGCAGTCAGCACCATGTACTTTGTCTTGTCACTGTAGCAATACTGTACACTGTATATAATTTTACGAACAGGACTCAAAACAGGCAATTCTCCAGTTTTAGCTGAATAATGAAAGAATTAAGAATCTTTGCTTTTATTAAAAGTAATCTTAAAATCTGGTCTCACTGTCCACACATCTCAGCAGAGCTCTTGTCATAATGGAAATAGCTGTCAAACTAAAGTGTTGTCACCCATTTGTGATTACTACATTCGGCATGATATGCATTCTTCACATTGCAGCCACAGTCTTTAGTCCATTCTTCACATTGCAGCCACAGTCTTTAGTCCATTCTTCACATTGCAGCCACAGTCTTTAGTCCATTCTTCACATTGCAGCCACAGTCTTTAGTCCATTCTTCACATTGCAGCCACAGTCTTTAGTCCATTCTTCACATTGCAGCCACAGTCTTTAGTCCATTCTTCACATTGCAGCCACAGTCTTTAGTCCATTCTTCACATTGCAGCCACAGTCTTTAGTCCATTCTTCACATTGCAGCCACAGTCTTTAGTCCATTCTTCACATTGCAGCCACAGTCTTTAGTCCATTCTTCACATTGCAGCCACAGTCTTTAGTCCATTCTTCACATTGCAGCCACAGTCTTTAGTCCATTCTTCACATTGCAGCCACAGTCTTTAGTCCATTCTTCACATTGCAGCCACAGTCTTTAGTCCATTCACAAAGCAGCTGCCACCATCTCAGATCAATGCTCTCCATTCACTTTCCTAGAACAAACGAATATTAATCATGAGCTGAAATGGTAGGACACTATCAGTTTTATAAACTTCGATGAATGCACTAACAGGAAAAGGTTTAACAACATGTTAGTTTTCTACTTGCAAAGTCACTATCAAAATGGTAATCAGAAACTGGCATAGTGTTAAATATTTTTCAAAAAGCAAAAGCCTACAGATTTATTTCAAACATTCGGTAAAGTCATTTATCAAACCATCTCAAAAAAAAAACTTTGAATATACGCTTTGAACAGACAGGCTACATGGAAGGGTTGACATATATCACTGAACATACGTGTTCAGATTACAAAAATATGGAACTTCATTTTTTTTATGTTACTGCACTTTTACTGATTTTGTACGCATTATCTGTTTCATATCCATCATGAGATATGGTGTTCCGCCATCTGTGGGCGTCACTGCATCCGAGATAGCTGAGAATATTGCTGGCCGACTAGCTGTCGACGAACTCTGTACAAATTTTGAAGACATTGCCGCGATATCCTTTAATTAAAATTGAAATAAAATGAAACGTAAAAGTGGTACTATTTTGTATCTGGGCTAGTGAGCACACCATTAGGAAGTTTTTCTCTGTAGAAGCCTTCGTCCCATGACTGCGAGTGATGAGAGATGGTTATGAAGAGAAGTAATGTGGAGGATCGAAGCACTGAGCAGCTATAACGCAAAAATATGTAGTTTAAAGAGACTTCGAGATAATTTTCACAAAATGAATGGGAAGTCTTAAGTGGAGACTTACTGACATCTTCCAGGAAAAACTAACGTTCTTAGGCGTTAGTTTTTACGAACGTAAAGGATAGAAAAAGTTATGATTGTACTGAATTTGGCTATTGTGAAACGTGTAACTCGTTATGTGGATTTGGTAATTTGTCTGGTCTTTGAAGTTTCGGTGAAGTGTTAAAGGAAATGATTCAATGACAGTAACAGAATTTCATTTGTGTTGCCAAGTAACAATATACATAGCTGCGAAATCTGAGCGGAGTTTTAGTGTTGCTACTTTGATGAGGCTTCAGTAAATGATACTACTGACTCCCTATTTCATAGATTCTAGTAAATATTCATAGCTAGATAATACAGAGGAATTTTGTTGAGTATTAATAACTGTTTATGGAGAGTAGTTGTGGTGTGTGACTCAACATGATCAGTGGCGGATTGTGCTATATAAACACATTCTGAAGTGAGTGAGGAACGTTTAGGCAAGCAATGGTTCACTTTAATTCTAAAAGGTTTCGCTAGTGCGAGATTGAAGTGGCACGACGTCAACAACTGAAAGTTTAGGTGTTGAGAGAAGAGATTAAAGACTAATAGATTAGTAACTTTAGGAAAAATTCCCAATTACAATCAGAGTTGTGACATGCATTTTACGCCCAGGACCTTATTCCTTTTGTTTCACAAAAAGAAACTGCGGCCCACTAAAAGGATATGACTACGAAGTGAAGGGAGATTTCCTGTTTGCACTTAAAGCACTGTTTTCGGTGTTATACGACCACTTGCGGCTGGCGACAACACTCCTGACATCAAGCTAAGGAATCATTTAAAGTCTGACCAGTAAGCAAATTTGTCGAAAGTTTGCGCTAACCAGACTGTACGTGGAAGGATGAATGTAGCACAGTCACATAACCAACTCACTCCTTTGAAAAAGTACTCGTATTTTCATTGCCTTGAAAACTGCTGAAGTGTCTTATCGTGTGCACCCTTCTGAACCGATATTTATCAACCCAAGATACGTGATTTTTTCACGAACTTTCTGCAGCAACTAGCCGAGGGTCATACAGCCCATCCACCGGCTAAACTCTGCTGCTGAGTACTAAATGGCTGGAGTGGCATTCAGCAACACAGTAGCGGCAGGCTAGCTTACTTCATGCAGGGGCATAGCTCCATTATCTAGCAGCTGCCTACATAACGGGAAAGTGCCTCTTAATACGCCTCAGCTCGTCCGTTAACAGCACTTGTTGGCTTCCGCCGGTGCCGTTAGTCTCCCGAGCAGTCGGCTGTCCAATGTCAGTGTCACGACAGCCTGATCGAAGAGCATCATCGGTCACGTGAAGCCGCTGGTCGACGAGCCACTGTGTAGATCCGATGGTTCTGGGTCTAATTTTTACAGTTCTGGGTGTCATCACTTGACACCCAGGCCGACTGCAAGGGTCCCGGGTTTAAAAAAGCGTCTCTTCGCTCTTGCTGGTCACCTAGAGTCGCCTACGGTATACGTAGGGGCATCCACAAACTCAAGCCACAGAACTGACTTCAACATTTTATCAGCCCAGTTCCTACACCTCTTGTATAGAACCCATATTTAATACACTGAAGTGACCAATATTGTGGGATACCACCTCGAATCTTTGACCTCCTTCGCCCGGCTTAGTGCACCAAGTCGACATGGCATGGCATGGCCTCAAGCCGTTCGAAGTCCCCTGCAGAAATAGCTATGCTGTCTCCATAGCTGTACTTCACTACGAAAGTGCGGCCAGTGCAGGATTTCTGCACTAGGTGACCTCTACTATCTCCCATAAATATTCGATGGCATTCATTTCGAGCAGTGTGAATGGCCAAATCATTTGCTCTGTCTTCAATTGCGAACAATAATGGCCCAGCGACATGTCTGGGAACATTAAGTCCACAAATGGCTGCAAACTTTAAGTAGCCGAATAGAAGAGTTCCCAGTCGATCGGTTCAGTTGGACTGTATAAACAGCCCATACCATTATGGAATCAACAACAACTTGCACAGAGCCTTCTTGACAACTTGCGTCCGCTGTCATAGCCCATTAACGCGAAATTTCGCCGTACTGTCAAAGGATACGTTCATGTCGTTCCACAATATTTTCCGTGGTTATTTCAAGCAGAGTTGGTTGTCTGTTAGCTCTACCTAAATGCCACTGCTCTGTTAAATCAAGGCCATCGGCCACTGCTTTGCCCGTGGTGCTAGGTAATGCCTGAAATTTGGCATTCTCGGCACTATTGACACTATGGACCTCTGAATATTAAATTCCCTAACGTTTCCCGAAATGGAATGTCCCATGCGTCTAGCTCTAACTACCGTTCCGCGTTCAAAGTCACAATTCCCGTCGTGTAGCCATAATCACGTCGAACCTTTTCACATGATTCACTTGAGTAGATAGAAAGCTCCACCAATGCATTGCCCTTCTACACCTTGCGTATGCAATACTATCGCCATTATTATATGTGCATATCGCTATCCATGAGCTGTTAGCTCAGTGTGAATAGCTGCGTTATGGAATGACGATCAACCCCGCACTCACCGCGATATTGGGAGATCACAAATAGATCCCACACGTGCCATTCTGGGGCACAAGTGGTCATTCTGGCTGGTAAGCCTGCTGATGCCTTGACTGCAACTCCAGCACGCCATTACACATAGAAAATAAACACCGAAAATTATTTCAAGGAAGTTTTGTAAACATTCCATTGTAAGTACATATTTGTGTTTTGCAAGTCATTTTCAAGCCTGACATGTAGGATCACCTGCATAATTAATAGAATCGCCCACTGTGTAGTAAAGCAAGTTTAGGGCCATTGCCATTTGTTCTGTTATTTGCCTCCTTAAAAGGATTTTTTGCTTAATTGTGCTGTAAGATAAAACTGTCGTTCTGTAATTCAGAGTATAAGACCAGGCCCAACTTTGCTAAATTGCGAAAGACAGAAAAAATTTCCTAATTAACCACAAGCAGTAACTAGTTTTGCTATAGCTCTGTTGAATTAGCTAACAGTATTTTCTATTCCATTCACATTGTTGACGTATAAACAGATGCAATTACTCTACTACTGATAAAGTTAGGAAAATAACCCATAGAAATCCTTGAAGTATTCATGTAGCTTATTTCCAAAACATGGTAGGAACATCAGTACTTAGTTTATGGGTAATCAACACTAGTATGGTATTGGTACTGTTCAGCTGTTTTTGGAAGTTTCGTCATCGAAGGCATATTTCAGTCTAAATCCTTATTGTAACAAATATCAGACCTAAACCAATTTTTCTGCATTGTTCAGTTACTTTGAGCTGTAAAATTAGAATTGTAAATTATCGAAGATACGGATTTCACATTGTTATACTTCGTAGCTATTTTTGCAGGAGCTATGTAAGCAGTGGATGAAAAGCCATTTTAAGTCAGACTGTTCAGAGATTTCGAGCGTGGGACCTATATCAGTCAAAACAGCCATAATGTACTTGTGCAATAATATTTAACTTAATATGAAACCGGAATGTGAATTAAAACTTAATGGCAATATGAGGGTTAACTAAAATGGAAAACCGTCAGCACCTAGATTCAGAGTGTGAAAACCATGTCAGTCAGAACAATAATAATGTGATGGTGCAATTTTGTGTTGTGAATAAGACAGTGGACGACAATTGCGAAAGTCTAGAATAATTCCCTAATTAACCAAATGAAGTAACTTTTTTAGCTGCTTAGCTTTTATGTTAAAGTGTCACACGTATTGTTCATCTGAGTAAGACTTGGTTATGTTGTACTACACAGTGATTATTCTCACGTAACTAGAAAGTGCAGCATGAGCATACAATTAAGACACGGATTGGCCGTAACTAATTCAGTAAGATGTCTGACATTTATGGAAGTAAAGTCTGTGAAACGTGTGTGTGTGTGTGTGTGTGTGTGTGTGTGTGTGTGTGTGTGTGTGTGGGCTGGCACATTCTTTAACGTAGATAGTGCAGTACCCACCCATACTTAATTTTTCGCCCTCATCACTGCCACCGAGGAACTGCAAGATCTATGACCGGGCATGTCACAAACGCCAGCAAGCTTCTTGCCGCATTACCTCTTAATATTGATTGGTGGCACTGTTTTCTAGGTCACTATTCTCAGCCGTTTCTGTTTATTCGAGAGGGACAGCGATTCCTATTACAATCACCGCGTAAGAGCTACCGTGGAAAATAGTGTGGTTCATGATCTCATTTTTTACTTTTACAACCCCGTGCTACAATATTTGTTAGTGACCTATGCAGCACAGACAACAAGCCGAGGAGAAACTTATCTTCTCATCCCAGGTTCTGGGGAGAGGGCTGCTGTGATAGGGCAATAGCTCTGGTCAGGGTTAAACCGAGAGTTGCCACTTAAGTACGTATGAAATTTGTTATGCTTGTGGGGGAGACTATGATGCCTATTGAAAATCTGCCTCAGCTCTTAAAATTTTTGTTGAAGTCTTATGTCCTCACTCAGCACATAACTCGCAGTCTGAAAAGTTAGTGCTTTTCCGTGCGTGAATGACTGGCGAGAAGATTTCAATTTCAAATTCATTTTGTTCGACATGGGAAATGGCACAAGAAGTCATGTACTTGAAGTTTTACAAACCCATGGTAGTATGACTAGGCTCTATGGATCTGAAACTTTCGTTCCCACGTAAAAGCAAGTGACTGGTTCAGGCTCCAGAAGAGAAATTTCTCCATAGTGTTACAGCGTGCACCAGAGGAAACTGCTTCAGGAATGAAAACATTAGAAATGAATTACTAGTTCATTCACTACAAGAAAAAATAGATGTAAATAGAAACAGATTGTGGGAACACATTGGCAGAATGCAAGACAGACTTAAATTGATTACAAACAAGAGGGACAAAGAGGAGACCACACTAACTTGTTGAAAGGTGAAATCACCTAATCCATGAAAAGAGTAATCCAAACTTTGTTTCTATCAATTAACACTACGTAGAGCAGATTGTGTTCCTAACATTTGTACAATGGTTCTAGGGGTAGAGTGAATATTAATCAAATCGTCCTAGCTCCCAGTTCGAAACGAGGCATCGTTTAAAGTCTGAATAAAAGATGATCAATGACGGCCGAAGTCTTCCCTCACAATAAGTAACCATTTTTCTGCCAACAGCTTTGTCAAAGAGGACAGAGGACTAGATAGATGTTCAGAGCACTCTTACCCTTTGGAAGGGAAACCGCTCCAAAAAAAACAGATGAGCAATGACTAACGGCATGAGGATACAGAAGCCAAAGGAAACCAGTGCATTAAAGACAATGTGTATCCACAGGACATGTGGCCTGTAATTCAGTCATTATTATATCTCCATTGGCGAAACATTTCAGATTAGTCTCACATTCAGGTCTCCAGGAAGGGGCTGCCAAGGGGGTGGAGACCATGAGAATGAATAACCAGCAACGAAATAACATTCTATGAACGAAGCTTAGAAAGTCAAAAGTGAACGGTGGTAAGAAACCTAGAAAATGTTAAGAGGGAATGCGAAGGCATATCTAGATATAGTGGGTGCCAGTGAAGTGAAATGGAAATAAGTATTTATGGCCAGACAAATAAGGGTAATAACATCAGCAGGAAATTGGATAATTGGAGTTAAATTCTTTGTAAATGGTAAAGGACAAAGTTATTGCGAATAGTTCAGTGATAGGGTTTCTCCCATTATATCTGACAGCAAACACACACTGATAATTATAGTTCAGGTACACATGTCAACGTCACACACAGGAGACAGAACCTATGGAATTATTGAATGGGAAACTCGGTATTAAAGGGAGATGAAACTCTCATGTGATATTGGAATGCGGTTGCAGGGGGAGGAATAGAAGAAAGGATTACAGAAGAATATGGGCTTAGTAATAGGAACGAGAGAGGAGCGAGACAGTTTTGCACATTTCAGCCAGTAATAACGAATACCCTGTTCAAGAATCAGAAGGAGATAGTAAACTTGTAAAAGGCCAGGAAATACAGGAAGATTCCAGCTCGATTAAATGATCGTCAGTTTCCGCAATCAGACACTTGACTGTAAGGCGTACCCATGTGCAGATACGACTGTAGACTCAGATCACAATTTAGTAATTAAGCGTACAAGTTTAAAAGGATCGTAAGAATCAGTGTGGAGAAGGAATGATAAGACGTGTTTTAAGTTTGGTAAAGATGTGGATGGGGGGGGGGGGGGGTAAGGAATACCACAGTAGGGACTAGAGATGGGGGATCCGCTCCTGAACTGATTCATAGAGTTGAATCTTTCAAAGGAGTGAACAATCAGTGATTCAGAAAAAAAGAACAGTAGCTCCAAACGTTTCCCACAGCAGAGAGAGAGAGAGAGAGAGAGAGAGAGAGAGAGAGAGAGAGAGAGAGAGAGAGAGAGAGAGAGAGAGCATATCAGCAGCGCCTCTGTAGGTCAGAGCACAGTGCATGCCACACAACACAGCCAGTGTCGGCCTCTGCCCCAGTTCTACCTTGGCTGCCTGCATTGTGCAGTGCCCCATTGGATTTTGTGTTTCACATATGCCATGCCGTCTCTGTGCGTCCTCTGCCGCGTGCAGTGTCTGGCACAGCTTAACTTAGCATCGCACTCTGTCGGCGATCGTTTCAGTCGCACGTCCTGCCCTCTGGGCAGTTGATGCGAGCAACAGGACAGAGCCTCCTAGCGGAGAACATAAGAACTACTTGCAACAACCAGCTCGCAAGAGAACGGACGATTTGTCTCGGAGCGGGTGACTGGTGGCCGTTCACCGCTCCCCCACCCTCAGAACTCGCCCGCTCAACACTCACCCCACCGTTCTCGACTCTAGCCAGAGCGTTGAGCAAAGGAACTCAGGTGTCACTCTGGTCTCTGCGGTCTTAGCTCACGCAGTAATACAGCTCGCGGCTCGACCTACTCGACTCAGCGCCTCTGCATCGGAGTTTGCCTCTACTGGATATTGTTCTTCGTAGTAATACCGCTATGTATATTACATTATTATGTTATGTATACATCATTTATTTTTATTTTATTTTTATTTGTTTAAACTGATCAGATTAGGTTCCTGACGACTCCTCTTACTATAGGATTTTTATTATGGACACTCGAATTTACGCTTTAATTACGAGCGAACCGATAAACGTATCGCAAAATGTGATACACCAATATTTTCCTTGTTTTATTCTGCATAAGGCTATATGCAGCACTTTAGTCTTACAGTAAAATTTATATTTTTTTCTTATTCTGGTACGGATTTTGCGATTGTAGGCGTCTTCAGAAGGAAACATTCACTTTAAAAATATATGGCTTGCAGTGTATTTGTACGAGGTTAATGAAATTTTAATACATTATAGCCAAATATATTGTTAATGTAAATCTCAAGTTACAAAATTTTCCGATCACCCAAAAAACCACGACAGTGCAAAATAAACCAATAATCAAAAACTGTCATATCGTGGAAATTTCAGTAAACAATACAAAATTCTTACTCATTATCTGTGTTACTTCAAAATAGGATGAAATAAGATCAAAATACAGGTATAGTACTGGAATAAACCAAGTTTAAAGGGCAATGTGCCTTCCATTTATTTTCTATTGTGAGTCATGAAAAAGAGCTAGTTCATTTCAGGGTGTGAACAGTTCTGATCCGATCTCTGAAAATAACAGTTTTGCCCATCTCTAGTAGGGACTCCAGTTACGGAGTAAACATCCTTAGAAAATGCAGTCACAGATGTTGGAAAACCAAATATAGGTACAGGGGAACTAACTGCGAAGACACCTTGTATAGTAAAAACAGAGAACTGGCGAAGAAGGGGAGTAAAAGTGTTCAGCGAGAAACAGGAATGCAACACTTAAACGACTTACAAAAGAAATAAATAGTAAATGTGGCCCAACAAAGGCAAAATGGCTGCAGGAAAGAGGAGAAGAAATGTAAAAGGAGTGATCGTCTTGAGGACTGACTATGTAGAAATGTCTAAACAACCTTCGATGAAATCAAAAGCACGAGTGGTAACAATAATGGTGCAATGGGAATTCCACTGTTTCATGTAGAGGAAAGAGCGGATAGGTGGAAAGACTCAGAGCCCATATGCAGGAGAGGAATTTATGAGACAGAAGAAATTTGAGTCTACATGGAAGACAGGAGATCCAGTATTAGAATTTAGAACAGTTCTGCAAAACTGGAGATCAAATAAGGTAGAAGAGTTACGCATCATTCCATCAGATTTACTAAAATCAATGCAGAAAGTGCCAACCAAACAATTATTTAAGTCTGCTTGTACAATCTATGACACAGGCGACTAACCATCAGACTTTCGAAAAATCGCACAGGTCCGAAGATGGCAAGGACAGATTAGTGCGAGCACTATCTTGCAATCAGTTTAACAGACCAAGCATCCAACCTACTGACAAGACTAATATACAGACAAGTGGAAAAATTTGTTAGTTGATTAGTTTGGCTATAACAAAGGTAAGGATACGAAAGAAGTTGCATTTGATAATGGAAGTAAGAAAAAATTGAACCACGATCATACGATTTTTTACCTAGGAAAAGGGTTCCACAGTTTAAAATGGCACAAGATGTTCGAAATTCTGAGAGGAACAGGAGTAAGCTGTAAGGAAACATGAGGAATATACAATATTCATGAGAACCAATAGATAACAGCAAGACTGGAAAACCAAGAACGAAGTGCTCGGGTTATAAAAGATGTAAGACACAAATGCAATCTTTCACCCCTACTGTTCAAACTATACTTCGAAGAACCATGACGGAAATTGAAGGTAGGTTCACAAGTGAAATTGCAGTTCGGGGTGAAAGCTTACGAATGTGGTTCGCTGATGACATTGCTATCCTCAGTGAATATAAGAAATACAGCATCTGTTGACTGGAATTTATCTAATGAGTATAGAATCTGGATTAAGAATAAATCGGAACAAGAGTAATGAGAAATAGAAATGAGAACAGCAAGAAACTTATCAAATTTTAGCAAGAAGTTAAGGAATTATGTTACCATGGAAGCAAAGGAGCCATGACAGATGAAGCAAAGGTATAAAAAGCAAGTTAGCACAGGGAAATAAGGCATTCCTGGCGAAAGGAAGTCTACTGGTATCAAATATTGACTAATTCCAGAAATAAATTTATGATGAATATTTGTTTCTAGCAGAACAGTGTACAGTAATCGTAGAATGCGAGAAATCCAGAAGAGAATAAGCATTTGAGCTGTGATGCTACAGAAGGATGTTTAAAGAAAGGATGTGTGACAAGGAATGCAGAGGTTCTCCGCAGAATCAATGAAGAAAAAGGGCCCTAATGATATGACGTGTTCAGACACAGGGAATAACCTCTTTGGTACTACCGGGAGCTGTAGACGGTAAAAACTAGTGGAAGACCGATTGGAATACATCCAACAAATAATCGTGGGCACAGGGTGCAAGTCTGCGCTGAGATAAAGATGTTAGTGCAAGAGAGGAATTTGTGGTGGGCCATATTCAAACCAATTAAAAGACGTGAGTGAGAAAGGAACTTCGCTAATTCTTCGGTTTCTTTAAAATCAGGAATTTAAACAACATATCTATGGAGTCCAAAAAAAATTGGCGAATTTCGACATAAATTAGCACAGATAGCTTCCACTTACGAATGCTTTGTTACGAGTACATATTTGCTTTACTTAAATTTTACTCTTCACGAGGAAAAATCGCTATTGACTATTTTAGTGGCGACAAGAAACCGGAACGTACTGACAAACGATGTTCGTTCCAAAAAGCGAGGGCTGGAAAGAGATTGCCGTGCCGGACGTTTGAAATTGCATTGTTGCACTCCTTGGAGAAGCATTTCAAAAGTGAAAAACTGGCGAACAGTGGTTCAATAAAATTCATTTACAGAGCGTACCATTTGTGTTAATGACATGCTGCGGACTACGGATTACTTACTACGGTCGACACATTATATTTAAAGGAACAGTGACAGAAATATTTAGCGCTTCTGCTATAGAGGTAAAATATGCAGGCCTAAATGCTCCATCGTACAAGGTAATATTCTTATTTTTGTTCCTTACATCGTAAGTATGAACATCTAGTTTACATCTGAAGGAAATTGTGTGTCTTTTTGCGAACTGTAATATAATTTCAGATGACTATATATGCGCTTCCAGCCTCACGAAAGAAAACTCCCGATATTCACCATGTTGCATATTTTCTCCCATTAACAATTGCGTTGTTTCCGTGTGTGGAGCGCCTAATTTATAGAGTTCTATGTTAATAGCATTATTTCAGCCTTTGACCTAATATGGCTACTATGTGCCTCACCATCTTCTTATAAACCTGTTCACTGTTTAGTATTTTCTGTTGTGCCATGACTAAACTTTTACTCCGAGGTTTTCCAACAAGTTTTGGATGTAATATCTTGTACAGAGTTATTCAACAACATTGTTTTCTTCGAAAGCCATCATTTACACTCCGACAATGGTCTGCTACTACGAGAAATAAGAAATACTACGTAATATACACTTTTTGTCCAATAATATTAAATAAAAAATCTTATTTACAAGCTTCTCACTGTTCCCCGTATGCAGTATTTCAGGTGTCTGAAGGTGAAAATATTCTATCAAGTTGCTGCGTACAAATGTATTCAAGTTTTAATCTGTTGTGATACATTTTACCTCTTAGTGTTTACTTAACATCGTTTGTTGTGCTGTAACTGACGTAGGTAGTTTTTCAAACCATTCGACCACAAAAGCGAATTATAATGCCCGTTCTGGTAGACATACACAAGTCCAGTGACTTGCTTAAGTGACATACAACACATTTCGCAACTGAACACTAAACTTGAAATAAAGTCCAAAGGAATATGAATAATTTGTAATTCAAAACTAGTAGGTATCTCAACAAAACCGGAAGTATGTAAATCTTTTAAATATTTCTAATTATATGAACGGAAGTGTACACCGTTAACAGTATGACTAATTTTTAGTTTCAGCAGTCTACATTCAGTCCGTTGTATCAGCCTGTATTTATGCAGGTTTTGGAATACCTACTAATTATCTAATAAACCACGTCTATGGCAAGAGCAAAAGAAATTCAAGAGAACGAAGACAGAGTGAGAAAATATAGTTATGGTTTGTACACTGCAACAGATATGGTAAAAGGCCGAATGCAAAACCCCGAAGTATCGATCATGCGCCATACACTAGGAAGTGGGAATATCTGAAGCGATATCACTCGAGCTGGATCGATAGGAACATGCACTTAACGTACTCTTTTAGATTCGATCTGTTATCGCAGACATTGTGTGCCTCAGTGCATTGGAAACAAGGTGTCTATTACTAAACAAATCTAACAGAAGTGGGATACGTTTACAACGAATTGCAGTAACACCTCCCTCAGACAAATTTTAGTAATGAATATTAGTTGTTTAGGACAAGTGAGGACTGAATCTGTTTCCAGTGTTCGCTTTCTTGCACAGAAACCTAATGATTACTCAAACAGGCACTAGATCACTAACAATGACTTGTGCTGTCTGACAAACTACTTTTATACAAATTTGCAATTTCAGTAAGAATTGGGGAATTGTGATTTAACAAAACTCTTTACTACAAAAATCTCGAAGTTGTACTCACATTTTAAGACAATTTTTGAAAGATTTGTGAAATAGATTGCTTTTTATTGAAAACAATTGCTGCCAATGCATGAAGTATCACTTGCAAAGTTACCGCCTCCAATTGGTACGAGGTACGGTCAAATAACTAACGCTATCGGCTCAGGGCTCAGGCCGCTCCGTTATCAGTACGAGCGAGTTTAGGTACAAAGAGCAGCAACGTCGCCGGAAATAGGAAAATCCCGAAAGTTGGGAGTGTAGGCAGTTGTTGCTCGCATTGTCTTCATGCAGGAGATGCACCAGAAATGGTGGAGTATAAGACAAGCTGAGGTGGCTTCTTACAGCTCGTTTAGAGTCTATGATAATTTACGGTCAGGTATTAAAGCAAATCTGAACACACATGGGACCTCAGAAAAAATGTCGTGCATCCAATGACAAGATTTTCAATACCAAACAACGGAAGTTAACATTTCACAGTCAAAGACATTCACAATGAATCTCTGAATTTATTAACACTATACAATTTCAACAAACGATATCTCCGATGACAGCACTGCACCATACTACCATCCCTGAAAGCCACTCATCTGTTTTATGGACTTATGACGTCTCTTATGAGACTGAAGTATCACCATTCTCCACAATTACTCAGCAAATAATTATAACACGAGAAGCTCACATATAGCTGCGTAGTCATTTAATGAACAGATCACTATTTTGTCAGAAACTTTATGTAAATAACTACAACTTAGACAAAATCATGTTAATTTAAGAATTTGTGAATCACATTGCGTAGCCGATACCTCCAGTGTAAAAGTGCCAAAGGATACTTCTGACAAACAGGCCTAAATAACTGTTCAGACAATATTTGATGCCAGTCTTATTTATTGCGAGCACATTTGCGCGAGAATATTGTGTTTTGATTTGTGGACAAATACACTACTGGCCATTAAAATTGCTACGCCACGAAGGTTACGTGCTACAGACGCGAAATTTAACAGACAGGAAAAAGATGCTGTGGTATGCAAATGATTAGCTTTTCAGAGCATTCACACAAGGTTGGCGCCGGTGGCGACACCTACAACGTGTTGACATGAGGAAAGTTTCCAACCGATTTCTCATACACAAACAGCAGTTGACCGGCGTTGCCTGGTGAAACGTCCTTGTTATGCCTCGTGTAAGGAGAAATGCGTACCATCACGTTTCTGGCTTTGATAAAGGTCGGATTGCAGCCTATCGCGATTGCGGTTTATCGTATCGCGACATTGCTGCTCGCGTTGGTCGAGATCCAATGACTGTTAGCAGAATATGGAATCGGTGGGTTCAGGAGGGTAATACGAAACGCCGCGCTGGATCCCAACGGCCTTTTATCACTATCAGTCGAGATGACAGGCATCTTATCCGCATGGCTGTAACGGATCGTACAGCCACGTCTCGATCCCTGAGTCAACACTTAGGGACGCCTGCAAAACAACCATCCGCACGAACAGTTCGACGACGTTTGTAGCAGCATGGACTATCAACTGAGACCATGGCTGCGGTTACCCTTGACGCTGCATCACCGACAGGAACGCCTGCGACGGTGTACTCAACGACGAACCTGGGTACACAAATGGCAAAACTTCATTTTTTCGAATGAATCCAGGTTGTTTACAGCCTCTTGATGGTCGCATACGTGTTTGGAGACATCGCGGTGAACGCACATTGGAAGCGCGTATTAGTCATCGCCATACTGGCGTATCACCCGGCGTGATGGTAAGGGGTGCCATAGGTTACACGTCTCCGTCACCTCTTGTTCGCATTGACGGCACTTTGAACAGTGAACGTTTCATTTCTGGTGTGTTACGACCCGTGGCTCTACCCTTCATTCGATCCTTGCGAAACCCTACATTTCAGCAGGATAATGCACGACCGCATGTTGCAGGTCCTTTGCGGGCCTTTCTGGATTCAGAAAATGTTCGACTGCTGCCCTGGCCAGCACATTCTCCAGATCTCTCACCAATTGAAAACGTCTGGTCAATGGTGGGCGGGCAACTGGCTCGTCACAATACGCCAGTCACTACTCTTGATGAACTGTGGTATCGTGTTGAAGCTGCATGGGCAGTTGTACCTGTGCACGCCATCCACGCTTTGACTCAATGCCCAGGAGTATCAAGGGCGTTATTACGGCCAGAGGTGGTTGTTCTGGGTACTGATTTCTCAGGATATATGCACCCAAATTGGTGAAAATGTAATCACATGTCAGTTCTAGTGTAATATATTTGTCCAATACCCGCTTATTTGCATTTCTTCTTGGTGGAGCAATTTTAATGGCCAGTAGTGTATCTATAGGGAAAAGTGTGAGTATGACTAATTCAACTGTTGAGTCGAGCAAGTGGTCAAGTTTAGCCAAATGATGTCTGTAGAAAGAATGAGGAAATGCAAACGGGCTTTTTCGAGTGAAGAGTTCAAGGAAGCGATTCTGGGGACTTCTACATTACTTCTGCAAAGAAGCAGACCTGCCTGTGGAAAGAAGGTGTTCAATCATTGAAGTGTTTGATGTTAGGCAATAAACCGCTACCTTACTTCTGAAAGAACTATTTTAAGGTGTCTTAATGTGCTCCATAGTAGGACTGACGTTTTCCATTTTTACTGCGAAAGTGAACAGTATGAGTTACAATTCTTTGTATCACAAGCAGTAATTAGTAAATCATCGTGTTTAGCTCTGAGCCGTTCAATATTTGATGTATTATGGTTACGAAATGCACTTAGCTTTCGTGTATCTTTGATACCAGTCAAGTTTGGGGATTCTGCTACCATTCTCTTAACACTCAACGTAACTAATGCACGTGATTAGTATTTTCTGTCTGTATTTTAACTGAATATGACAGGATTTATTATTTGAGATGTCTTTTCTTGAACAAACCTTCAACAATTCTGTCGTCTAAATCGATTGCTGACATAATGCAACCCTTGTTACTAAATTACTCATTTAGATTTGTGTATTTTATTAACTCCTTTTTAGCCAATGTATAATCTATTTGACTGGGATCGCAGCTACAGTTTATTTACAGCGAATTAGCTGCAGATCATTAAAAACGTGCTGCTTGACCCCTATGACTACATCGTGTTATTCTTTTTAAACAGAAGACATACATAGCCCAAGTTCCTAAAGTACAAGCAACTGCAGGGAAACGAGTGGTTTGCTTGTCTGGGACGCTGTTCAGAAGGGCAACTAGGCAGCAGAAATCCGTTAGGAGCCCTCTCACACTAAGAAAATCTTTGTTACAAAATACACAACCTAACAAAAAATGTTTTGAGTCAATTCTATTCACTAAAAAATTGAACTACTGCATCCTCTACACAAGAAAATATCTAAAAAATTAGTGTTTTGCTACTATATAATTTTTAATCTAATGTTTTATAGAACTCTGGGAACTTTTATATAGTAAATTACTACCAACGAAAACCACTAACATCTTTATAAAATGAAAAATTCAAATTGGCAAAATTATATTAAGTACTATTTAGTTTTTATTCTTAATGATACTCTTCAAATGAGGTAACAGGAAACAGGTTCCAATTTCAATTAAAAACGACCAAAGAAAAACAGCTTTACAACTGAACTAATTCTACAAAACCATATTCAGAAATAAAACCAAACAGAACACGGTCAGGGGTGAAGTCTGAAGACAAACTGTTCTTACTCTGACCTTGCCGGCGACGACAGTATGTAGTAATGTCTGTGATAGCAAAGCATGCCATCAGATTCTTCAGTTGTCCCTCTATCACCAACGGCTCTAATTATGAAAGACTTTCATTGATGCCGTGCCCAGTGCTATCAAAGAGTTCAAATAGCACGACAACTAGCACATTATGCGTCGCATTCTCGCGGCACACCTTGACATGCATTCGCGATATACCGGCTGCCGGAGGGACATGACCGTTCGGTGATAACTTTCTTATTTTTTAGTGTTGTAAAAATCAGCATCTTCTGGTAACACCACTCAGTAGACACCACAGGATTACGATCACTCCTACAACGAACATCTTCGGCGGTTTTAAACTGTTTATTGCTGTAGCAGTTGCTCACCGCTCTGTGCAGCAAGATGAGAATTCAGCCCTGTACTGGTTCGTCGTAAGAGTAATCATCATATGAACATTACACTATGCATCCTTGCGCGTTTGCTGGAACCTCACTGGATTTTGTTTCACATGGAGCGGAAACGGAGCTGTTGAGTACAGACGAGTAAGACAGTAATGATACGTTTTGTGCTCTGAGTCAAGCGCATATCGACTTCGCGATGATACATGACAACAGCCTTATATCTACGTCTAAACTCCGCAAACCACAGTGAAGTGTATGGCAGAGGGTATGTCCCATTATATCAGTTAAGGTTTCTTCCTGTTCCATTCACATATGGAGCGCTGGAAGAATCATTTAATGCCTTTCTGCGTGCAATAATTATTCTAATCTTATCCTCACGATCCCTCTGTGAGCGATGCGTAGGGGCTGTAGTATGTTACTAGAGTTGATATTTAAAGCCGGTTCTTCAAACTTTAATAGACTTTCTCAGGATAGTTTACCTCTGTCTTCAAGTCTTCCAGTTCAGTTCCTTCAGTATCTGACACTCCCGCGAATTAAACGTTACCATTCGTGCTGCTCTTCTCTGTATACGTTCAATATCCCGTGTTAGACCTGTTTGGTACGCGTCCCACACACTGTAGCAACATTCTGGACTCGGTCGCATGAGTAATTTGTAAGCAATCTCCTTTGTAGACTGATAATACTTCCCCAGTATTCTACCAATAATTGTACCACCACCTTTAAAACGACAACCTATGTGATCATTCCATTTCATGTCCGCACGAATTGTTACAACCAGGTATTTGTAGGAGTTGCTGAATTCCAACAACGACACATTGTAGTCTTAAGATTCATTTTTCTTTTTGTGTAATGAATAATTTTACATTTCTGAACATTTAAAGCAAGTTGCCAATACCTGCATCACGTTTAAATCTTTTCAAGATCTGACAATCACCATCCAGGATGCAGAGTACAACAGATTGGTTAAAAACATCCCATGTTCTTTTGAAGCCGAGCCATATCGAGTTTATCCACAATTGTATAATCAGTTTCTCTTAGAATACCGAGTCATTTTATGTGAGACATACCGACATCACAGGAGAAAAGACGAACAATTACTGGAAAATCTCTCAGCAATGAAGTCATAGAAAAGATCTTCGATATAACTTTAGTACTGAGGGACAAGAGAATACTAGAGCCTACCACCTATTATTTGTTATGAATTATTTCGGAAGAAGAGAGATAAAATGTGACGAAGGGGGTTGGAAACTATGGTGGGTGTCTGCAAGGAACGGGAGGATGATTTTATTGTTCAAGAAAACGTTGTATAGATTGCATTGCATAACGTATGTCTAAGTGAACGTATTAACCAAAGTAACGTAAAGAAAATAAAATAACCAAAAAGCTGCACAAATGGTCGACAAGTTTAATATCTTCGTCTTATTCAATTTAGAGACTCATGTGCTGAAAACTGGACCTTAGAGGCTAGAGAAAAACCAAGAGTACCGTTGTGACATTTGAAGTTCTTTAACCCAGAAAACCACTGAGAAAGCAGAGAAATCTATGCTTTCAGTGAAAAAGTTGAATAGCGTATCAATAGTGTTGTGATTAGCAGCGGCATAAGGCATCTGCCATGTAGACTGCTATGCTAAATTAGTGTAATTCCTCCTGTGTTCGGAAAGGCTATCTTCATTACACCAACTTTGATATCGCTTTCCAAGAAGTGCGCAATTCTGTATTTTCCTCAAAGGAAAGTAAATTTTCAATGCACGCTTTCTTGTAGAATGACAGTCTTCCAGAAGGAGATACACTGATCATAGAAACGCTAAAGACAAGATTGAGTCATTTTTGCCACAATGGCATAGAAAAGGGGTATTTTCGTGACAGTGGCTGCTAATTTTTGAACCTATGATACAATTAACGAGTTGTCAAGAAGGTGAGCGAAAAGCTGAAGGAGCTGCAGTCACCAACCGTGGAGATACAAGAATGAGTCTTTACAAAATAACCGATTATTCAAATGTCACGGACTTTACTGAGAACGCTGAAGTTACAGTTCCTGAAAATTTAAAAGCACTTTTAAAGGGCTTGGCTGTTTCAGAAGACAGAGTCGAAGATGCTAAGGTCAAAGTTGCACTAACATGACTCATTTCACAGAACATTGAGGACAGTTTTATGTAAATTATATACAACGGCTTATCTGTTCAGCAGAGTCATACTTTAGTTGTCCGTTTTACGTATGATTCTAAATGAATTGTAAGGAGGATAATTGTTGATTAGTTCTACAATAATTCTAAATTCTGATAGATTTTGATTTAAGTATAAATATTAAGGTACATAACATTAAGCAAAGACTACAGAATTGTTCTGAATCGATAAATAAGTTTTAAAAGTAACTTCGCTTTTTCCACTTTCAGATTTCTAACATTTATGTACTACATAAATGTTTGTTGCATCCGGAGCAGGTTGCTGTTCGGAAATTACAAAAAGATTTAGCTGGTTGAGAAACAAAGTTTAAAATTATGCTGAACTTTTAGGCTAATGGATTTTTTTATCTCCCAGATATATTGTCTCGAAAACTGGTTAGGCTTCAGACATGTATATGACCATCTTTCAGAAGTACACTAGAAAAATTTTGTCAATGTCTTCGAAAAATGAACCGTTCTACGTAAAACCTGAAAAAGTAAAAATTGAGAGGGAACTTTTCTGTTTCTTACCACCACTTCGCCTAACTTTTCCCAGAGTTCCAAAACTTAAAGTTATTTTCCCTAATTTGGCTGGGGTGCAACTGTTTTAAATGTGTGAGCCTGAGCAGTTCTGCTGTATGGCGGCAGCGCACGTAAGAGTGCAACAATTGCCGACATTTTCTTCAAAACTTACAATTCCGCCTAGGAATCATTTTCTTTGTAACGGGAAAGAAACCTTTTCCGTCTATACTGGCCGTCGCATGAAAGACGTGATCTGTATTTGTTTGGGCTGACTCCAACTACATATCGCAAAAACGATATTGCAAATTCTGCCGAAACACCATAACAAATGCTCCTGACGTTTCTTAGGACAGACACCCTAGACAAATGTGTGTGCGTGAAACCGTTTCCGTGAGTATCTAAAATAATGGGAGAAAAATCTAAGTGTGCCCAAGAAAAAAATATTTTCTGAAATAGATCTCAATTACAGGAACAAATGAAATAACTAGAGAAGGCACATTGCTGTCCTCAAAGAAGATTCACACCACGTGCTTGGAATGAAGAGTCCTGAGTACGAGATACGGGTATGGTAGCCGAAGAAAGCCAGATTAGATGTGATTAGCGATAAACTTATCAAAATTGATGACTGAAGTAGAAGTGAAAGTTCTGCAAGGTTTGCAGGAGAGCTTCTGTGAAGTTTGGAAGGTAAGAGATGAGATACTGGCAGAAGTAAAGCTGTGAGGACGGGGCGTGAGTCGTGCTTGGGTAGCTCAGTTGATAGAGCACTTGCCCGCGAAAGGCAAAGGTCCCGAGTTCAATTATCAGCCCGGCACACAGTTTTAATCTGCCAGCAAGTTTCTTAGAAGTGAAAGAATTCTGTTTCCTTGGAAGCAAAATAACGTGACGTACGCAACGTGGGGAATATAAAAACCAAACTAGCACAGGCAAAGAGGGTATTTATGGACGAAATCTACCAGTCAAAGATAGGACTTAATTTGAGGAAGAAATTTCCGAGAACAGTCATTTGGAGCAGCAGCATTGTGTGTTACGAAACACGGACACAGAAGCTGAACGTTTGATTTGTCGCACTATTGACGAATCTTTAAAATTAGATGGATAAGATAAGGAATTAGGAGGTACTCCGCGGAGTCTATGAGGAAAGGAATATATGGAAAACGCAAAAGGTACAAGATCAGAGGACACGTGTTGACATCAAGCAGCAACTTCTACGTTGAGAGAGCTGTAGAGGATAAAAGCTGAAGGGAACACATCTAACAAATTGAGAACATTGGCTGCTAATGCTACTCCGAAATTAAAGACAGGGGCGACATTTGTGGTAGGCCGCAGGAAACGACTTAGGTTGAATTTGCTTTAGCAATACAAACTAGTATCT
Source organism: Schistocerca cancellata (assembly GCF_023864275.1). Classification (NCBI taxonomy): domain Eukaryota; kingdom Metazoa; phylum Arthropoda; class Insecta; order Orthoptera; family Acrididae; genus Schistocerca; species Schistocerca cancellata. Next base: position 286,477,495 of record NC_064627.1, read on the forward strand.
TCCAGTGCACTTTGATATTTTCAGTTTAATATGTATGAAAGAGCATCACTGCCCTATAGCTCCTTACTTCCGGGATGGGGGTTCCCTACTCGGTGTCGTGTATTCTCCGGCCTGTGAATTTTCCGCCCAGAAAAGGGTCCACTAATCCCCTGGGGACGCGAGCAAGCATGCTCAAGCCGTACGGTACTGGCCATACTGTAAGTTGCATGTAATAATTTCAGTGTTATTAGTTCTGATATGTATATAATTTAACGAAGAAAGTTCTTACTGATTAAAAGTAAAAAATGATTCTATTAATTTATGCAGAAATTTGGTTTAGAACACACACAGCGACGTTACCCAAAATAAGTAAATTGCGGTCAGGTTTTTGAAGGGCCATTTGTTGGCTGGTTCAATGCTGAAATTTGTTAAAGTTACGCCAGAGAAGCACTCAGCCCAAAACACATGAAAGAAGGCGCAAAAATATAGTTCAAGAGTGCATTTGTAGATAAAAAAATTGAGACTAACAAAAATTAAGAACCTATTTAGGAGGTGGTTCTTGATAAAATTTAGAAAATTTTGCACATAACTGTCATGCAAAAGAATACAGTGTATTAGTTGAAGAAAGAGAAAATGAAGAATCCAATGAAAGTAGTAGTAATATATTTTCTGACATTTGTCAGTGACCTTTGACCGTCTTGGAAATCTAACAACTGAACCATCAAAATAGTAAGTGACAAAAAATTTGAAAACAAACATTACTCATTCGTTTTTGTTTAATAGACAATGAGAAAAAAAGAAGCGTTAACCAACAGTTAACGTCTGACTACTCATATCAGCCACAGCGTGAGAGTGTTTTAAGAACTTGGAGGGGCACATTCAACTAAAAATCACAGTTTGTACTATTCTTGTCTCTTTACCACAGACAATTTGGTAATAATGCAAATGCAACTGGGTAGATAGTATCATTTTTATTACTTCCAAAATCTGCGTGAATTGTATATATCTGAAAACTGCTTGCTACAGCACTAAGTACCATCCATAAAAGCCTCTTACTTCTTAGAGCCTTTCTCCCTGCTCTTCCACAAAAAACTATTATCCTATCTCCTGATTTATCGTCGCTTAACAGGACACTGCTGCCATCATTTCATAGTTATTAGCTCTGCTTTAAGTCCAATCTCTTGTCTTGTTTCTGGATCCCTCTCACTTCCCTGCGACTTTGCCCTTTGCTTGTATAACATCCTCTTCGTTGTTCGCTGCTCTGGCATTTCTGTCACAAATTCGTACCCTCTATTATGCAAGCTACCTCGCTCCTCTGAATAGATTTTGGAAACAGACGTATTTTCCTCTCGCGCCCTCTTCTTTGTCTGGTTCAGAGTCCTCTGTACTTCCAACCTTGCGTCATCCGGAGCTCCACATTGATGCTCGTCCGAAAAGAGCACTGTAGAATCCTTGATTTTAAGCTTTCCATGGCAATGCTCCGTTTTGAACAGCGCCAAATCACAGTCCCATCTTCCTTCGTTTTCTTCACTGTGTAAGAATAACCTCCATAGTGGCAACTACGCTTACCACGAATTGTCGTTGAAACTTCGGTATCACAACTACTGAGATGGTAATATCCAAGTAGCACGATCTGAAGTCTACGAAAACTAGAGCGATACTAACAGGCAGGTGGGACTGTGCGGGCGCAGTTCTGCCACATTGTCTGTGGTTCTGCCGAGTCCAGGGAACAGGCAGAGCAAGGTGATTAGGACGGTCCGGCTGTAGGTAGGACGGGACACAATGGACGCAGGTACGAGGCGGAGCGTTAGCAAATTTCTAGTGGGGGCGGAAAGTTCGCAGGGCGGAGAATTCATACATTCCTCCTACTCAAATACATATGACTGAGGTCACAGTGAATGATATCGTTTAAATACTTTAACGATATGTAAAACTTATTACCCTTCGGATTTAAGCGATGATATGTAGAGCACTATAATGCCAAGACTTCATACACAATTGCGTGAATCTGTAACCTAACACCATGTACAGATCGAATTCATGAAATTTACAGCTCGCTCATTTTTAAATATCTCCGAGTTGTCTGTATAAGGGGGGCTATGCTCCAGACTGAACGCTGAAAGGCATAATCAGTCTTAAATGATGATGATGATGATGATCTCCGAGTTATGTAAACACAACTGACATAACTATGGCAATTTTAATTCAAAGCTTGCTCTTCCGCAACGCAATAAAAACATTTTCCAAAAATGCAACCTTTCCAACCAGTGTTACTTTAATTACGTGACCAACTTTTTGGACTGACTTTGAATGCTCAGACTAAAAGAGGTTGAAAGTAGCTCAGTGTGAGCTGAAGCTTTTTGTTCCTCTAGTAAAAGACAACTCTAACAAAGTTTCAAAACTGGGCAACAATTTTAGCGTGACAAGTTTTAGGGGCAGTCTACAGGCATGTTTGTGTGTCAACCAGTGCCGTACCAATTCAGACGAGAATCCTAAAGGCTGCCCTTAAAGTCTAGACAACAGTTTGAAAAATCTGTATGCATTCTTAAGACGAAAATGTTTCAACAAATTCCTTAGAAAAGGAAACCAAAGAACAAAAAGATCATGTCCCACTGAATGCCTTAAAATACGCCCCTACCCACAGCGCTATTACAGTGCAATGTAACACGTACATGACCGTCCTTTTAGTTACCTAACGCGATAAACGCAGAATTCTAGCCATGTGATTGAAGTGAGTTTGTTCCATGTCTGCTATCCCGTTTCCAGCAGGATGGAAAACTGATAACGGGGTGTTGATAGCATCACGAGTAGTGAGCAGTGCGTCAACAAGTCAGCTTTCACCAGCTGCGTGATCGACGACACAGTTACTCGACAGCACACGTATTCACCACGGCTACAACATGTAGTAATCTGGATTTTTGATGCACTTACCCCATCACTGAGCTTCAATTGCTATTTGTCACGCGTGAACAATGCTACGAATGCTATAGTTACATCAATTTGACGGGAATACACAATTGAATCATTCGATACCATTTCGTTAATACCGCTTTTCCTTGCGCACACATGGCAACATTAAGGGACGAAGCCGACAGTGTCGGTAGGTGTGCCACGTCCTTTTAGACAACTGAGGGGTATTTTTATAAAACAAGGCGATGAACAGCCAACATTAAGACCATGTTCTTTCTTTACAACAAAGATTATGCTTAAACACTTCGTGTCATCACTTCAGACTGACACCAACGGTAAAATCGCGTTCGTCAAATACTCATCAGTCCAGGTGAAAAACACTCCCATACCGTGGATCTGTGGATGCCAGTTAATACAAAATTAAATTGTTTTTAAACACTGAGCACTTAATTTCACACAAGTGATTTAAATATGCAGCACAAAATATAGAATACAACACCGTCGTTGACAACTAACAACCGCCAATAAAAGAAATGTCAGAATAATTATGGCCAGCTACGACGTCCCGCAGGGGGGAGGGGGGGCAGAACAGCATTACGGTGAATTGAGATTAGTCACACGATACCGCGTGGATAGATATCCAGTTATAAAACATTTAGGTATCTAACACGAAAACATCACAATGCGACATGTACTGGACCTCCGCGGTGATAGGGTGGTTGTGAGGAGACTAGGTTCACGTCATTAACGCCTGCCAACTTAGCAAAGAAACAAATCTGACCACAGTGTGGGGAGGGGGCGGGGTGAGAAAACTTATTCAACAGATTGTTTCTGCAAGTTATCGGGCATCTCCACTGCACCTGTATGTGTCTAGTAAACTACACAATGTAGCACCAATACCGAGCAAAAATTATTCACGTTACACCTTTAAGACACCAAAAATTCTAAAGATTTAATTATATTAATGGTAGTATGTACAGAACACGAGATGAGAAAACCTCAGATTTCTGCAATGACAATGCCACCAATAATTTATGGTGGTGAAACTACAACTGCAACAACTGGAAAATAATGAATAGCAGCTCCGGAAAAAGAATCTTTAGAAAACAGTAACTGGCTACAGACTTACGACAAAAATTAGGATTTCAAAGAATAAATCAAATAATATAAAAATGGAGAAATCACGACAAGAATAAACGAAAATAGAATGCCTGAAACAGTTATGACTTATCGACCAACAAGGATATTAACAGATCAAGAAAGAGGGGCACAGGTCAAGCAGTAACTAACCATATACTGTAGTCATTGAAAAGGAGGATGTAGCAGGAAGTGCGTACAATTTTAAGAAAGACATGTGGAACAATATACGGATGGTTCGCACTATCTACAGACTCTGGTGTATTGGATACAGTACTTGACCAATCTCTTCAGTAGAACTGCCATACGCTATGCTTACCTTCAGTGGTTGTCGGTGGCACAGTTCCGCTGTGCTGTCCAGCTTCTGCTACCCCACTTGTTGTTTGTGGCGCCTTCCATCGCAGAGAAGCAAGTGCAGCAGCATTAGGCAAGGAGTAGCCCTTAGAAGATTTAACGGCTCCCCCTCCAAGCTGGGGGTACACGATAACCATGGGTTTTATTCGTCTCTGCCTCACCGTAGCCATCCGCATGAGCTCCAGTCGCTCGAGTACGTAGGCTTGTTCGAGAGTGGGCCACTCTTCCTGGCAAAGATTGAGAGGGCCCTGTGGTGTCTGGGAGTACACCACCACCCTGGGCGTCTCCACAGGGGATGACGCCTCTCCCTGTTCCACCACGCTGAGCTTCTCCGAAGGGGCTGACGCCTCTCCCTGCACCATCACCCTGGGCTTCTCCGAAGGGGGTGATGCCTCTCCCTGCACCATCACCCTGGGCTTCTCCGAAGGGGGTGATGTCTCTCTCTGCGAGTCCGAAGCCGTGCTGTTCACCCCGGATTTCAGCATGACCTTGACGGAGTGGCGGTAGTGCAAGGGGGCAGCCACGGCCACAGCCTTACCCCGCTCTACCGGCGACAAACAAGCCGCCTCGCCACAGCCTTCGGTCTCGACGCGCTGCGGTGTGTCGGGCGACAGCATGGCTCAGCAACTGAGGAGCTGTGGGCTGGCGGTGGAAGCCTCTGGCCGCCACACACTGCTGCCAACTTGTGGCGGAAAATCACACTGCAGCAGGTGAACCTCGGAATATTCGGCAGGAAATTCCGGTCCAGGTTCGTTTGAGCAGTTACCAGACAGCGCCAGACAACAGGCTGTACTGCGCATGCGCAACTACGATGACGAGGCGGCCCGTGCTTGGTGCTTGCTCTTCTCATACACTTTTCGTCGCATTTCTGGTGGAATTTCGTCCGCGGTGGGGCATCACGTGACCATGTGCAGCCCTGCTGCATGTTGGTGAGAGGACATACAGAGCTGTACGTAAAGCAGTTGTTTTATCATATCCCACCCAGATAATGGATGCAAATAAGGAAGCAGTTCTTGGCAAAATATCATTTTAAATTAGACTCCACAGCTCGGGGTGAATTTGACAGATTTTTTTTTTTTTAATTCGTACTCTGCAATATTGTTATGTAGCATTTCCAAAAGGTTTACATCCATCCACACAGCACTGCAAAAAGCTAGTAGGATGGAATAAAAATTTCTTGTAAAAAAAAAAAAAAAAAAAAAGTTTCTTGTATAGCTTACACCGGAAAGGACAATAAATTTCATGACTATTTCAAAATGTGCAAAAAATTAATAAGGATGTCTGTGAGGCAAAGAAACTGTACAACTGACAGCTGGGATTAAATATGAAGCCATGTGCGGAGTTAAAACGATAAAACACCGTATGCCGCCCGTCTACAATTTACCACAGAACAGCATTCTATAAATTTAAGACGTAAACACAAAGTAAGAAATAACTTCAGGCCTAGAGGAAGTGCTAGACAAGTGCCTTGTGATCGAAAAACACTTTCACAGAAGGCAAATTTGTAAAATTCTGCGACAGCTGTCATTATATTTGAAACAAAATATTTAGTTTAAAACTACTGACCAAATTTGCCTACTTAAGTCAGCTTCAAGTAAATGTTTACACATGTTCGTACGTATATAGCATTAAGAGATCTTACAGTGTCATAAAAGGAACAGGACATCAGAGACTACTTCAGCCAGCATCGGAATTTCATAAACCATACTAAAATGCTTCATTCCGCTCTAATTGCATATTTCTATGCCCAGATGCACTCTGAATTACCTGATATTCAGCTTTTCATGTGGTTTTCGTGATACCAGTTTTCTCGGAGGTCCAGTACTGTATTCTCATGTTTGGTTCTTTATTAGGGTATAATGTCGTTCGTCCCAGAAAATGAAAATTTGCACTTGAAATTGAACGAAGTTGAAAGTAGCCAATAGTGCGGAATGAAACGTTTCGTTTCAAATAAACTAACAGCCTCAGCGGAAAGAAAATTAATAGAAGCAAATTTCTCTACAAAACAGACAGAAATAGCTTCATTAAGACATTAATGGTTGATTGCTAATAACGTGGAAATAATTTAAAATCAGAAAATTGAAACCACTAACTTATTTTGGTCTTTCATGGTTATGAGAATGTATATTAATTCACTTAATGGCTCCTGACCACAGAAATCTGTTTTGATTTCATTTGTCGTGGGAGCTGTAGACGGAGAGACCAGCAATATTACGAAGACACAAAATATATACACGGGTCACGTGGGGAAGGTTACCCCCCCCCCCCCCCCCCCGTGTGCGCCACTATAACTCAGCTTGCTCTGCGCATGCGCGAATCTGGAAGCTTGGGAGCGCCGGAAAAATTTTTCCGGGTAGCATCTGGCTACTTGCTGCTACTGCTCATACAGCAAACAGCCACGCTTCAAGTAGCCAGAAGCGGAAGGAAGGCACTGCTCATACGCGAATTCAGCTCTGTGCATGCGCACTAGCCCGCTGGCAACTGCCCATACGAATCTGTTACCATACGCCACTTGTATATACCACTTGCTTGACACACAGTAACTTTTAACAGTTAAGGTCTGCTACTCACGCACCAACTTAACGGCCGGTCGACTGACCGACCAATTACGTGACAGCCTACACACACACCCCCACCGACTGCACTCAGCGATTACAGGGCCACCCTGTTTTTGTGATTTTTTTTATCTTTAGTTTATTGTATTTACGTCGTACGGGATCCCTCTTGGTTTTACACAGAAACAAAAACGGGTTCTTGACTTGGCTGTTTTAAAGGTAACAAGGCAAAAAAAAGACCCATAGAAAGCTGTGGGCAAATAATGGCCAATGCAAGGAAAGAAATTCACTCACGTTCTATTACGTAAGCAATTGGGAACTGGTTATTTTCGTTATTATTTAAGACTGGTTGGATCATGAATTTCGGCGAACAGAAATCATGCTGTCGCTGGGTGTGAATTTTATGCCTCTTGCGAACAGAAACCAGACTGTCGCTGTGTTTTTTAATTGTCTGTATATTATTTTACCTGTCTGCTTCATATGTACTTTATTAACATCATCATCCCTTTGTTCTATGTTTTAAGTTCCACGATTTGTCCGCCATGTTACCATTTAAGTCTCCGATTTTATCGCCTGTTTTTATTATTTATTATCTCCATCTTTTTAAAACAAATTCTGTAGGCTGAAGAGGGAATACTAAGCTGCTGCCAGCCCGCCCCCTTCGGGGGGAATCGAAACTCAATAAAGAAAGAAAAAAAATATGAACTTCGGAGCTGCTGAACATAATGAATATTGAGCGTATGGCATTGGTGGCCGGGAGACCCCTTACGGGGCGGTTCGGCCGCCGCTCCACAAGCTCTCTAACGCCACTACGGTGACTTGCGAGTGAATGAGGATGAAATGATAATGAAAGACACACAACACCCAGTCATCTCGAGGCAGAGAAAAATCCCTGACCCCGCCGAGATTCGAACACGGGACCCCGTGCGCGGGAAACTTGAACGCTACCGCAAGTCCACGAGTCGCGGACTGCTGAACATCATCAGACCATTCTTAATGTAGAAGAATACAGTCATCAATCACTTATCTTGATCGAAAAAGGAGTCCAATTTCAATAAATTGCCAGGAACCATTAAAAACTTAATTAAGTCCGCAGGCGTTCGTGGCCGTTGTTACTATAGGTAAAATCTTCTGGATTGTTAGGCCACGTCATATTTCCTGTAAAATAATCGACTTTTCGACCGCTCTGCTGGGGCCTTCTTCAGGCTCTTCCGGCGTTCACTATTGCTAGAACACTTCGAAGATTTTAACATAATTAAAAACTTGTTTTCAGACAAAGTACAGTTTAAACAGAGTTTGAAAGATGAACATCTTAACAGGGACTGTCAAACCGCCTTAAGTAAAAAGGTTGTTAGATTCCAGTTTTGACAGCACTCAGTCACAGCAGTCGAGATCAGGTATTTTCTGTATGATAAATTTACTAAAAGTGTGTACATATGTTTTCTTCTGATAGCGAATTAATTCTGTAAATATTAGCAGATCCAGTTTACCGTAACGTATTCACATATCTTGACAATCTCCTGACAAATGATCAAGGAAGTGAGTATTACATTCATAGAGAGGTCGTAAGCTACGAGGAGAGGCTGCTAGCTACACTACGATTTCTAGCCACTGACAGAAGTGGTCTTAGATTCAGTGCTGTTGTATTCTTACAGTTATAAACTAAAATAGCCCGTGAATCCTGTAAGTTGGTTTATAGCTGACCGAGGAAATACATCACGATAATGAAAAATAACTAAAATAAAATACGTTCATGTAAACGTTTTTAATTTATTTATATACGTTGCATAGAAGATGACGTGTAAGTTTAAGAAACTCATTTCAGATGCGAAGAAGGCACACATCACCTAACAAATACAACAACATAAGGGATGAAGTATTTACGAACTGTTAAAAAAAAAAAAAAGTGCCACACATTGTTCTTCAAAGCAGAGGGCTCGGATACCTAGACTGGACTTTTTAACACTTATAACGATGAAGCACGTACATTTTATTAATTAATATCCATCGAATGGCGATATATCGGTTTTTAGATTTCGTTTCTGGTAAGTATCGGAAATAAAACATAGAAACAGAATTACTGAAGGTCGGCAGCCTTTTTTTCTCTACGTGCCACACCAAACCGTTACGTATTTGTTAAAAAAGTGAAAAAAATGCTTCATTTCTTGTATCGATATTGCTATACTTCTAGCACGACATGTCCCACAAACATCTACAGTTTTTAAGTTTCTCCAGAAACTCTGTCTCTAAAGTTTCATCCACCCCACACCCTGTCACGTATATTATAACAGAATTTAATATTATGCACTGTGGCGAAAGACGAATTTTTCCCGGGCAGCTGGCGCGATAGCGCTGCACACGACAAAATTCTTGGTGGCATGGCTGCGGGCTCGGGGGTAAGGGCGGCGGGCTGAAAGCGGTCGCCTTTCGGGTGGTCCTGTCCTCCCGCCATTCCAACAAGGGATGTTCGTCGGTCAGTCGGTCAGAACATATACGTACGTTCAATTTGTCGGTCCGTCCGTTTGCAGGTTCGTGTGTAGAGCCCTGAACAAGCCAGCGAATGCAAGCATTTTATGAAACTAAATGCACATTCCCTTCGCCTCATTACGGTACAAGCTTGCTTCTACAATCATATGTTTGTACTTCCAAAACGTGGTGCTCGAACGACATTTCCTTGTTTTACCCAACCTTGGCGTTGTGATGCGAAATAAAAAGAGAAAAAAGAAGATGTGTGGTGTAAATATTGGTTACTAATATGGAAAACTTATTCTCACACTAAGTTACTCTGTGAGTTGAAGATGAATTACATTTCAGGACCGATGGAGAAAAATATTTGTAGCTTCTATCAACCATACAGTATTGATTGAAAAGCAAGGTACAATAGTGAGAGAAGCCGTAACACTACACGAAATACTGAAAGCAATATTCCGATTTCTTGTCAGCTGAAGCTTTTCTTTTCATCAGTCTTCTGACCGGTTTGTTGCGGCCTGCCACGAACTCCTCTCCTGCGCCAACCTCGTCATCTCAGAGTAGCACTTACACTCCACCTCCTCAATTATTTGTTGGACATATTCCAATCTCCGTTTTCCTCTACAGTTTTTACATTCCACAGCTCCCTCCACATCATGGAAGTTATTCCTTAATGTATTAATGTATTAACACATTTAAATTTCAGAGAAAATCTTCAGCAGTTAGACTGGGATGAAGTGTACAACGAACCCGATGCTAATTTAAAATATAACTATTTCATGATACACTTGTAAGAGAATTTGAAAACTGTTTCCCCAAGAAAGTAGTTAAATCTAATTATAAGAAACCATGCAAAAAACCTTGGCTTACCAAAGGAATACAAATATCTTGTAACCACAAAAGGGAACTGTATCTAACAACAAGAAAGAGTAATGACCCAGAAACAGCCAAATATTATAAAAATGACTGTGCTACATTAAGAAAGGTTATTAAAAAGTCCGGAAGCATGTGCATCATGTCTGAGATTAATACCTCTGATAACAAAATCAAAACAATTTGAAATACACTCCTGGAAATGGAAAAAAGAACACATTGACACCGGTGTGTCAGACCCACCATACTTGCTCCGGACACTGCGAGAGGGCTGTACAAGCAATGATCACACGCACGGCACAGCGGACACACCAGGAACCGCGGTGTTGGCCGTCGAATGGCGCTAGCTGCGCAGCATTTGTGCACCGCCGCCGTCAGTGTCAGCCAGTTTGCTGTGGCATACGGAGCTCCATCGCAGTCTTTAACACTGGTAGCATGCCGCGACAGCGTGGACGTGAACCGTATGTACAGTTGACGGACTTTGAGCGAGGGCGTATAGTGGGCATGCGGGAGGCCGGGTGGACGTACCGCCGAATTGCTCAACACGTGGGGCGTGAGGTCTCCACAGTACATCGATGTTGTCGCCAGTGGTCGGCGGAAGGTGCACGTGCCCGTCGACCTGGGACCGGACCGCAGCGACGCACGGATGCACGCCAAGACCGTAGGATCCTACGCAGTGCCGTAGGGGACCGCACCGCCACTTCCCAGCAAATTAGGGACACTGTTGCTCCTGGGGTATCGGCGAGGACCATTCGCAACCGTCTCCATGAAGCTGGGCTACGGTCCCGCACACCGTTAGGCCGTCTTCCGCTCACGCCCCAACATCGTGCAGCCCGCCTCCAGTGGTGTCGCGACAGGCGTGAATGGAGGGACGAATGGAGACGTGTCGTCTTCAGCGATGAGAGTCGCTTCTGCCTTGGTGCCAATGATGGTCGTATGCGTGTTTGGCGCCGTGCAGGTGAGCGCCACAATCAGGACTGCATACGACCGAGGCACACAGGGCCAACACCCAGCATCATGGTGTGGGGAGCGATCTCCTACACTGGCCGTACACCACTGGTGATCGTCGAGGGGACACTGAATAGTGCACGGTACATCAAAACCGTCATCGAACCCATCGTTCTACCATTCCTAGACCGGCAAGGGAACTTGCTGTTCCAACAGGACAATGCACGTCCGCATGTATCCCGTGCCACCCAACGTGCTCTAGAAGGTGTAAGTCAACTACCCTGGCCAGCAAGATCTCCGGATCTGTCCCCCATTGAGCATGTTTGGGACTGGATGAAGCGTCGTCTCACGCGGTCTGCACGTCCAGCACGAACGCTGGTCCAACTGAGGCGCCAGGTGGAAATGGCATGGCAAGCCGTTCCACAGGACTACATCCTACATCTCTACGATCGTCTCCATGGGAGAATAGCAGCCTGCATTGCTGCGAAAGGTGGATATACACTGTACTAGTGCCGACATTGTGCATGCTCTGTTGCCTGTGTCTATGTGCCTGTGGTTCTGTCAGTGTGATCATGTGATGTATCTGACCCCAGGAATGTGTCAATAAAGTTTCCCCTTCCTGGGACAATAAATTCACGGTGTTCTTATTTCAATTTCCAGGAGTGTATTATTACAAGGGAGACAGGGCAACCAAGAGTACAGGATGACGGCATCACCATCAAAGAGAATGGAAACTTGATAAATAACAAGCCGGAAGTCGAAAATATTTTGAATAATCATATTTTTAAATGTTGTAGACAAAATAGGATCTAAATGTTCATTGGGAGAAGCAAGGCAGTTAATGGAAGAGGTCTTAAAGTTCAAATGGCACTGAGCACTATGGGACTTAACATCTGAGGTCATCTGTCCCCTAGAACTTAGAACTTAAACCTAACTAACCTAAGGACATCACACACATCCATGCCCGAGGCAGGATTCGAACTTGCGTCCGTAGCGGTCTAGCGGTTCCAAACTACAGCGCCTACAACCTCTCGGCCACACCGGCCGGCGAAGAGGTCTTACCCACACCATTTGATACAATTGAAATTCCACTCACCTCTCCTTCTGAAATTAGGGTGACAATAAATTCTCTCAAAAATAATAGCTCACATGGAATTGATGGCATTTCCAGCAGGATAATAAAAGCTTGTTCCCAAGAAATAAGTGGGATTCTTAGCCACATATGTAATAGCTCTCTGAAGCATGGTATTTTCCCAAATAGACTGAACTGAAGTATGCCATTGTTAAACCATTGCATAAAAAAGGGGATAGTCTGATATCAACAACTACCGCCCAATCTCTCTTCTGACTGCCTTATCCAAAATTCTTGAAAAAGTAATGTATTGTAGAGTAGCTTCACACCTTTGTAAAAATAAAGTTTTAACAAAGTGTCAGTTTAGTTTCCAGAAGGGTTTTTCAACGGAAAATGCTACATATACTTTCACTAATGAAATATTAAATGCTCTGAGTAACCGTAAGTCACCCGTTGGGATTTTTTGTGATCTATCAAAGGCATTTGATTGTGTATATCATGGAATACTTCTAGACAAGCTCAAGTACTTTGGTATGAATGGGACAGTGCTCAAATGGTTTAAATCATACCTAACTGGAAGAGTGCAGAAAGTTGAAATAAACAGTTCACATAATATGCAAAAAACTGGTGATTCCTCAAACTGAGGACCAACCAAGAATGGGGTGCAGCAAGGTTCGGTCTTGGGTCCTCTGCTGTTCTTAATATGTATTAATGACTTGCCATTCTATATTCATGTAGATGCAAAGCTGGTACTTTTTGCCGATTATACCCAAGTATAGCTATCACACCCAACAGTCAAGAATTAACTGGTGAAATTGTAAATAATGTTTTTCAGAAAATCATTAAGCGGTTCTCTGCAAATGGGCTCTCATTAAACTTTGACAAAACACAGTATATACAGTTCCACACAGTAAATGGAATGACATCATTAATAAATACAGACTTCGATCAGAAATCGGTAGCTAAGGTGGAATATTCAAAATTTCTAGGTGTATGCATTGATGAGGGGTTGAACTGGAAAAAAACACACTGACGATCTGCTGAAACGTTTGAGTTCAGCTACTTATGCTATTAGGGTCATCGCAAATTTTGGCGATATACATCTGAGTAAATTAGCTTACCACGCCTATTTTCATTCTCTGCTTTCGTATGGCATCGTATTCTGGGGTAACTCATCATTGAGTAAAAGAGTGTTCATTGCACAAAAGCGTGTAATCAGAATAATTGCTGGAGCTCATCCAAGATCATCCTGCAGACACTTATTTAAAGAGCTAGAAATCTTTACTGTAGCCTTACATGTTGTTAACAATCCGAACGAATTCAAAAGTAATAGCAGTGCTCATGGCTACAACACTAGGAGAAAGGATGATCTTCACTGCTCAAGGTTAAATCTAACTTTGGCTCAGAAGGGGGTAAATTATGCTGCCACGAAAGTCTTTGGTCAGTTACCTAATAGCATCAAAAGTCTGACAGATAGCCATGTAGCATTTAAAAGGAGATTAAAAGAGTTTCCTAATGGCAACTCCTTCTACTCATTAGATGAATTTTTGGATATAGTAAGTGGGTAATTTCCCAACCCCTACCAGAAAAAAATTTAAAAAATAAAAAATATTGAGTGTCATGTAATATTTTGTGTAATGTAATATCTTGTATAGACACCTTTTATTAACCTGACACGTTCCACATCATTACGAAGTGTCGTATTCATGATCTGTGGAACAAGTACTAATCTAATCTAATCTCTAATCTGTTATCCTGACCCCCCTTATCGTTCTCCATATCTTCCTTACCTCGTCGATTCTGAGAAAAGCCCCTTTTTCCCACAGCCCCTGATTCGTTTCCATATAACAGTGTCCTCCAAATGCAAGTCTCAGAAGTTTTTTTTTTCTAAAATTAAGGCTGATGTTCCATACTATAATAGTAAATTTCTTGTGTCCAAGATATCCTCTTTTCTGTGCTAGTACGCTTTTAATGTCCCGCTTGCTTCCTCCATTATGTGACATTTTTGTGCGAAGTAACAGAATTTCTTCACCTCATCTACTTCTTGGTCGCCAATTTTGATGTTTAGTATGTCGCTGTTCTCATTTCTGCTACTTCTCATTAGTTTACCTTCTGTACTCGTTTGGCCGTTCACTGCGTTCAACTCTCTTGTAATTCTTCTTCACTTTGCTTTCATCCTTGAGTTTTAATACCACTCCTGAAACGTTCTTTTTTAAACGAAATTGCTTCTTTGATGCATAGACTGGTTCTCGCACTTATCTACTCTTGCTATCTTCGGAATTGTGCGGATACTGTTTTTCCAAAGTCTGATGATATATCTCCAGTCTCATAGTTTCTACAAACCACTTTGAATCGTCATTAGATTGTCACTTTCCCCAATGATGTCAGAAATTCCAAAGGAATTATTAATCTTGCTAAGCTCTTTTAAGCTGAAGGTGCTATGAAACGTCAAATACGCGTCTGTATATATTTGTAATACGCGGGTGTTGACCTATGTACATCATCTTATCCTGTCCCATATTAGTCAATATTTTCCATCCTTTCTCTCCTGTCGTTAATTCTGGGAGTATTTACATCTTTAACGGTAAGATGTCTCCCAGTGCAGTTCCCATTGCTTTGCGTCCGGTTAAAACTATAACACATGCCACATGTATCCTTGCCTTTCCGTGATAGCCTTACGATTTAATGCCACTGAAGCAAGGTAATCTTTCACGTACTCGAATAAGATAATCCAGCGATTGGCATTATATAGCTTCATATTGTTCGACATAGTGGCGCAACGAAGCTTCCCTCGCTATTGACGTTTACTTACGCAGGCTTGCGCACGGTCTGTACACACGCCCAAGCGAGTGCTCGTTTGTATCTTGTACAATCTTCCATGACTGAAAATCGATCGATCCTCAGGCAGTTTGAAAAGTCCGAGTGCTTACGCAATGTTGCCCTGTTGATGGTCAGATACGCTTCTTTTCAAGCTTTGCAGGTACTTGTGTGGTCACCTTCACAGTGCGACATCTTCATATCCTAAAGTACCTGCACTGCGGACCGTAATTTGAATAATACAGAAAATAAAAGTGAGACCAATTTTGTTTCTCCTGTAGTCTTCCTGAAAACCTACTACCTTTAGTGAATGCCGCGTTGGGTAGCAGTGCGGTCTAGGGCGCCTTGCCAAGTTCGCGCGGCTCCCCCCCCCCCCCCCTCGGAGGTTCGAGTCCTCCCTCTGCCATGGATGTGTGTGTTGTCCTTAGTGTAAGTCAGTTTAAGTTAGATTAAGTAGTGTGTAAGCCGAGGGACCGATGACCTTAGCAGTTTGGTCCCATAGGAACTTATCTTTACCACTGCTGCGAAGGGTGTTCTTCACTTTGTAATAAATAAATAAAAACTGGCATGATCCAGAGAGTTGGTTTAAACACAACGGTGTTTTACTGAGTATGGTGCTATTTCATTTTGCATTCGTAAAATCTTTCATCAGTGATACCCTGCCGTGTACGGTGGGACCTACAGTTTAATGTAGACTTCGAAAAACGGCGCTGTTCGACATTTTTCATATTAACAAATCAATGGCAGAGAGGAAATAAGTAGTAGATAACAGAAAGAATACTTAGTACTGCCTTCGGACGGTGGTCTAACACTCACCCACTGAAGCACCGTGCCGTACTTTCCTGTCTGTAGCTTTCCAATTTACCAAAGTATCGGCCTTAGGCGCATTTTGCGTTTCCAGTTTTTAGTGTAATAGTTTTTCCTGGCAGTTCTGTTGTTCCCTTGTCATTACTAGTGGTCGTGTATTGTTTGTCATGACTGGAGGTAGAACTCTCGCTCATTTTCCTAATAGCTCCCCATTAGGGGGAGTGGTAAATGTGTTTCATGTTTCTTAGAGCTGCAGTGGTCCGTCGGGTCGGTAACTTGACTTTTCGTTTGAGGAAACTTTTGAATCGGACTCAACGAAATTCGAATTAATCGTCTTACGTTCAGTGTGTACTTGCTGTAAATAAGTGGGAAACAAAGTTCCTCTGAATGACATCAATGTGTGAGTGTATTACATGCAAAATTTACATTTTCAGCAGGGATACCACAAGTACACCACAAGTCAGTGCAATCAGCACGACCACAACCACGTGATCCAGACCATATTGTTGCAATATTGCCTCCTTCTGATGATGAACCTGCAGTGGCACGGATAGTGAATCATAACAAAAATCCAGAAAACCGGCTGGTTACCGTTTATACCAAAATAACCTGCCAGTGTAAATCACGGCTGCAGTTCACCATTCACAATGGATGTAGTGAAATATTGTCTTTCATGTTATATGTTGTGTTGTTTGCAGATAATTTCAATCTTTAACAAGATAATTGAAAATATATCATTGAAAATAAATAAATTTACTTCACACAAACAATACATGAGCACTAACAGATGGCACTGGTTTTAGTTTCATTACACAGTGGCTCACATGGTGCTACAAAGTAAATTGTATAATAAATTGAGAAATAAGAGAAACAAAAATTAATTGTATGTTAATGTCTTGAATTTCATGTGTTATTAGGACTTGTACACAATGATGCATTAGATGCAATGATATAACTACTAACACAAATCATAAAGTCAGTAAAACAGTACACAAACTGAAAAAAAATGGCCCTATATGAATTAACAATATTTATACTGGAACAATTCCCAATTAAATAAAACAAACTTGATTAACATTCTACTTTTTACTTTTCATATCTAAACCTTTCTCCTAACCAGACCTGTTTATTGATACCGTCACTGTAGAATGTTTGATTTTGTTGGCAGAACCACAACCTCATTTCTGCTTCTACCACTTCATCACTGTCAAAGTGAAGTCCTCGAAGGTATTCTTCAAGTTTCGGAAACAGATAAAAATCGGATGGGGGTCCAAGCGGAGACTGAATGGAGGGTGATAGACGACGGTGAACCCGTGGTGACGGGTTGCTGCAGGTGCCGCAGCTCTCGTGTGTACTCTGGCACTGCCATGCTCCAAGTGTTGACGACTGGAAACTCGATTGCAGTCCGCTGTTTCTCACGCCCCAACGTACTCGTAGTTATGTTACACAAAGCTTTGTTACACGCTACAATTCGAAGCCCTCTAGCAGCAGAGTTCCAGCTTGCCTCAGTGAAGCGAGAAAGTCAACCGAGTAATATGCATGACATATAAATACCTCAACCGACGCTGAGAACAGAAGAAAACATTTGAAGGCTTTACTTTTCAGCACGCCCTCGTAGAAATACGGACTCAGCCACAGTAGAATTAACAGAAGTGTTACTTGAAGCTTTCGATTAGGATTAGGCGTTTCGCACGCATATCCTTAAATCTGTCCCAAGCTTATGATACTATTGACGATAACATTCTACTACACAAAGTGGGATCATTAGAAATAAGAATTGAAGCTAACGAGCCGGCCGCTGGTGGCCGAGCGGTTCTAGGCGCTTCAGTCTGGAACCGCGCGACCGCTACGGTCGCAGGTTCGAATCCTGCCTCGGGCATGGATGTGTGTGATGTCCTTAGGTTATTTAGGTTTAAGTAGTTCTAAGTTCTAGGGGACTGATGACCTGAGATGTTAAGTCCCTTAGTGCTCAGAGCCAATTTTTTTTTTTTAAACACAAAGAAACAAGTGCCATGTATTTCAAGTTGAAGAGGGAAGATGACACTGTTAAAGTAAATGTAGATGGTACCTTTATAAACTGCGGAACAAACTCAAAATTTCTAGAAATGAATACTGATTATCATTTGAAGTAGTGTCAACGCATAAAGATAAATGCAAATTGAGTGTCATCAGCATGTTATATTCTTAGAGTCCAGGTCATCAGTGTGTGGCATCCAGAACCTTTCAGCTACACATTGTCTATATGAACACTCAGTTCTTAGCTATGGTATTCCTTTCTGGGGAACAAATGTCCACAATATGGAACAGTTTTAAACTATAGAAAAGGGCCATAACAGTAATGAATGGAAATAGTAACTGAGTTCATTGTAAAGATATGTTCAGAGCAATGTGGAATTTAACTACTGTACTCCATTTGAGTATATTTACGAACCATTCAAGCACATAAAATAACTTGATTATTACTGCACAAACAGCTCTATCCATGAGAATAAAACATAATCTACCCTTAACTTACACTTGGTAAAAACAATAAACATAAAACAGCATTTTCTGGCCTGGAATAAAATAGTACAATTAATTATCTAAAGAGATTAAATAGATCACTAAAACAAATTTTAAAACACAGTTAAAAACTACGTATTGCACATTACATTCTGTACAGTGAATGACTACGTAGATAATACAGAGTAGTGGTTTGATAAAAACAGAAATAACTCACTAAGGAAAGGTGCGGTCTCAATTTTTCAGGAAAGCTAACGGGAGTTTGGAGAACATAACGTGAAAACCAAGCGACATTGTCTTGGTCCTGATGTCAACTGATACAGTGTGTATAGTTGTGCGTAGTGTGTGCCGGGATTGACGTCGAATGAGTATTCTAGATTTTTAGATTATGAAATCAATTGTTTACTGGAATATGTAAACAGAGCGGTATTAAACGTTATTTACGTATCGGACTAGGTCTGCTGTTCTCAACAGACTGGCGTTATTCGGGAGAATGATGACTCCAATCTCCGCCATGTCATCTTGATTTACGTTACATCAATCAAATGTTAGGATGGTTCCTACTAAAAGGCTACAGCTGACTATCTGTGCCCTTTTTATCCTTAAACTATAATATGTCCGGTTTCATCTTAAAAGTAATTCACGCTTGAGTAAACTATTACTACTACTATATTTAAGTCTGCTGAACATTGTAAATTAACATGAAGTAGAATAGGCACACTCTCTGATTCGTATACAGATGCGAAAGCTAAAAGAAGAATTTTGATTTCGAATAAGCTTCGCACTATGCTAGAATGAAGAATCTTTTTTTCATTTTCGTAATATTTATTGTTGAAATAAATACAGGTGCACTGTATTGAATTTCTGGCTACACTTGCCAGCAACTAATATCTTTAGCGTTCCAGCAACGTTGGTTATAGCTGGATTTTCATGTCTCCAGATATGTTATTATGTTTCAGAAAATTAAGGCCAGCATATAACGAGAAGCTGCGGCCGTAATTGAGTATCGTATTCTATACTGAAGCAGTTGTCAATTAGGGAGTGAAGAAAAGCACGAACTAAGAGCACCGGGAGACTTGGCCCACAAGATAAAGTATCTCGTTAGATAAAGGGGAGGGGGGGCGGGAAGGGGGGGGGGAGGGACAAGCGTGGATGTTCTCGTACGTGACAAGGGGAAGACTATACGGTATGACATCAGCAATGCCTTGCTACCACAGACTCCGCTACAAAGAGGTAAAGCAGTTTGTGTATTTCAATTGTGATTCGTTAATACAACACATCCATTGCACAGCACCACTTCATTTCGTCTCTCTGACTACGACGAAAATGAGGGCCTGAAACAAACTTTTCTTTGGATGCATACGAGGGTTGGAACTTAAATAGTGGCAACTATTTATTCCCAACCGATACAAAAGAGTTACATGTTTGCACCTGTTACTGTCCTTCAGAGTAGTCATCAGCGTTGTATATAGAACCCGTTGCCAGCGATGTGGAAGGCGTAGTATACCGTCAGCAGAGCCTGTTCTGTTGATGGAGCGATGGAGCGGTCTACTGTCTGTCGAATCTCTGGAACAGTTCTGAAGCGAATGCCACCGTTAATGCACAGTATTACTGTTCGTTTTTGGAGCATCACTTGCGACCAGCTTTGCGAAAGAAGCGGCGACACTTTCTGCGCACCCTACCCATCATTTTGCACGACAATGCGCGGGCGCATACAGCGCAAGCTGTGGCTGTTCTGTTCGGTCGATGGGACTGGGAAGTACTGTACCATCCACCATACTCCCCGGACTTAAGTCCTTGTGACTTTGATTTGATTCCGAAGATGAAGGTATCACTTGGTGGCATTCGCTTCAGAACGGTTCCAGAGATTCGACAGGCAGTAGACAGCTCCATTAGCACCACAACGGAACAGGCTCTGCTAACGGTATACTACGCCTACCACATCGCTGGCAACGGGTTCTATACAACGCTAGTGACTACTGTGAAGGACAGTAACAGGTGCAAACATGTAACACTTTTGTATCGGGCCGCCCTCGATTAGCTGAGCGGTCTAAGGCGCCGTAGTCATGGACGGTGCGGCTGGTCCCGGCGGAGGTTCGAGTCCTCCCTCGGGCATGTTTGTGCGTGTTTGTCTTTAGGATAATTTAGGTTAAGTAGTGTCTAAGCTTAGGGACTGATGACCTGAGCAGTTAAGTCCCATAAGATTTCACACACATTTCACTTTTGTATCGGTTGTGAATAAATAAATGCCACTACTTAAGTTCCAACCCTCGTACACTGAATTGTTTCCCGCTATGGTATGATGCTAAAATTTTTCTATAACATCACACTACAACGCTATTCAATACATATTCGATTCTTTTATTCTCAATACGCAGAAATACACTGCCTGATAAAAAAAAAGTTAAGCAGCCAGAAGCAATAGTCGAGCGTAAGCGTAACTTCGTATATGTACACACCATCGGCGATAATGTAAGTGATTAGAGATGCAATTTTCAGTGACACTTAGAACGGCCACCGAAGTGCATTAATGTTGTTCATGTTAGTGTTGTTACCAAAATTGGAAAGGTATATAAGGGGCCTGAAAGCGTCAGATATTGAGTGATCTCTGTGAAGGACGCGGAGATGCCTCATACTCGTACGATTCAGCGTTATCAGCACCTGACAGAGTTTGAAAGACGCCTAATTGTGGGTGTCCATTTAGCCGGCTGGTAGAATCGTTCAGTATCCAGATTTGTGTGGCGTTCTGACGTGACAGCGGCCCGACGTGACATGGGAACGTGAGGGCAGACTCACTCGTCGTTAAGGTTCTGGTGGATCACGTCTGACTACCACAACGGAGGATGGCAGTATTGTGCACCAAGCCTATCTTATCCCGTTCACATCTGCGCCTGCCATCCGGGATCAAGTAATGGATGCCCCGCACTATTGGACGGAGACTAGCAGCAGTCGGACTAGGGAATTACCGTCGCATGGGTGGGATGCCGTTAACGCCACAACACAAAAGTGGTGCCATGATCGGGAGGCATGAACTGCTGATGAATGGCATGTCGTGCTCAGCGATGAATCGCCGTTGTGTTTTAGTCCGAATGGCGAATATGGCGGTGACCTGGGGAGAGGTCCCACTCCGTTGTTTTGGAGAGAGACAGCGATGTTACTGCTGACGTATGATATGGGGAGCGAGGCCTACGGAAAAGACAGGACGCGGCGCGTACGTCACGAAGGTAGGCCCGCGCTCGCTCGCTCAACTGAATAGACAAACTACGTCTCTACACCTGTTGACTCGTAACTAGGTGTGTACGTTCAAACGAGAATTGCATCTTCTACTGGAATCCGCTATTGTGGAGTCTTACTGTTATTAGTCCTACAGTCATCGGAACTCCATAGGCCTACTTATAATTTGTAACAGCTGTACTGGGGCACAATAAAATTAAAATCATGCCAAAATATTATCAATTGCATAAGGCACCACTTCTTGTATGAAATGAGGACTGTTAAGCAGAAGAGACTAAATGCTATAAAACAAGCCGTTATACCATTCATATCGAGTACTGGTCTTAAATTTTGTTGTAGTACTGTTAAACAGTAAGACTTCATAACAACAGATTCCAGTAGAAGAAGCTATTCTCGTTAGTACGTACATGATCATCTGAAAGTTAACAGGTTTAGAAACGCATTTTGTCTGCCGAGCTGAGCGAGCGAACGAGATGAGGCCTACCTGCGTGACGTACGCGCTGCAGCCTGTCTTTCTCCTGGGCCTCGATGGGGAGCCAGCGAGTATATCTTTAGGTCAGGGCTGGTAGTGATTGAGAGAACTCTAATCGCATAGCGCTATGTCATGTGTTACCTCTCATGCGACAGTATCATGGAGTCATTTTTCAAAAAGACAATAGTCGTCCGCACATGACATGTGTCTTTACAAACCGTCTGTGCCAAGTTGACACATCCCGCTAGCCAGTAAGATGCGTAAGTCTGTCCCTGATAGAACACCATCGATCGGACGTCAACTCTCTTCCAACGCCAGGACCTGTTACAACAATCGTCTGCCAGTTTGCCTCATAAAAAGATACAACGCCTCCATGATACTTTCCCAAATGAAGCAGTGCGTGGAGTAGTGGCGGCTCATTACCAAAACAGATGGTAGTGCACTTAGTTCGCCAAGAAACCAATTAACAGAGAAGAGAAAATGGTTCAAATGGCTCTGAGCACTATGCGACTTAACTTCTGAGGTCATCAGTCGCCTAGAACTTAGAACTAATTAAACCTGACTAACCTAAGGACATCACACACATCCATGCCCGAGGCAGGATTCGAACCTGCGACCGTAGCGGTCGCGCGTTTCCGGACTGAAGCGCCTAGAACTGCTCGGCCACATTGGCCGGCTGCGAAGAGAAAAATAGCGCACTGCTCGTGATATAAGCAGATCGCTCGAACATGTCACTATAAAATCTACTCGTAATAACACCAAAACGTGTATACAGAAGAATGGAAATTAAAATGAACTGCAAATCTATGTACGCGAAAAGTAATAGGCGTGCCGTATGAACCTGCGAAAAGTAGTGGGCCTGCCGTATGAACCTTTCTAGAAAGATCGATATTCATACTATTCGACAAGTGTCTGCCGTTTGATGTGGTGGTGATCACTTCTGCAGGAATTACAGTCTTCTTTCCTCCATATCTGCAACCTTTTCAGTCACTCTTTGAATGAAGTCAGGAGTTTCTAAAACGAGGTCTCGGTCAATAGAGATCTTTGCGAGCGCTGATAGTCTTTGTTGGCCAATAATATTCCCTAAGATGGTTCTGAGGGATTTCAGTGATGGAAGACAATGGTCTGCTTCTGACACGACCACTGTAATTGCAATTATTGCTTTCAAGAGTTACGCAGAGTCGCTCAGATGTTGCCTTCAGTCGCTTCAACAATGTTTACAACGTGACCAGTAATTTGACATGTTCTATTTTGCGCATAATTGGGGGAGGCGTTTCGCTGATTTTGGTTTAAGACGCTCTCATAACCGTTGTTTTCACAACTGTTATTTATATGCGGGTGTTCATTCCCGTACCTATACACTTGTCTATTATCGTCGGCACCGTGGCAGTTATTCAACCATTACGATTATTTCTTGATGGTGAGCCACAGTACGCTGAATTATAATTTCTGTTATTTCTCTCTTTGAAAGTGATACTTTGACGCTTTCCGAATCCGCCGTTATCGCTATATCCTTGCGGCGGCGCGTATGGATGCCAACCGCATTGCGCGTTGCCGTATTGACTTTGCTATTACTGTCGTTGTTGTTATTGTTGTAATTACCGTCAACACGATTATTAAATCCTTCATCAGTTTTCACAAGTTTGAAGAATTAGAAATCAAGAAGCTATTTAGGCCGACTCCTACTTTAACAATTTGGCAGGTGGTTAACATGAAAAGTCCTGAACTCAATAGGAAATTAAACTCCAAACTTGTAACGGCACCTGCTACATGTTTCCAAAGACTTATACGTAAGATAAAAAAGGAAGCGTTGCGTTGCAGCAGAGATGCAGTTAGATGAGAGAGATGTGACTGTCGCGTTTTTTTTTACCGCTCTTCCTATTGCAATAGTTTCGTTAATAATTATGGATTTTGGGTTAATATAAATAACATGAAGTTAATTACAGTGTCTGTCTATTTATTTGACAAAAAGTTCATCACACCGCATCGAAATATGAGTTCCTTTCATTAGGTGACATTGTACCCAATTAGCAACTTCTACAGCGGATGTATTCGAGACGACCATCGCCGCAGGAAGAAGAGGTAAAGATTCCCACCGAAAAGAAAATAAACTAAGAACATTTACCATTAAATTTCCTAGAAAATTTATTTCAGATATATTTGGTCTGTTCGGGAGCTGCCTATAAAAGCATTTCATTAACTTCCAGTTATGACTTCACAGCTAAAAGTCAGAAAACATTTCCAATTCAAAAATTCTAATTCCTTATGTATCCAATACTAAAAAATAAAATAGACTACACCGGAAACCGAACAGAGACCAGATCTCGCAATATTCGGATCGTCAGTAAAACACAATGTGATTGTTGAAATATTAATATTGTATTCTTCGTTCCATATATACAACAATGAGGACACAATGAGAAGATGAGAACTCTACCAGTAAGAAAGGAATAAAATTAAGGAAACTGAATAAAGTTTCTCCAGAGACCAGTAATTGAACTTTACGGAATGTGGACTGAGGTACGTCAACCAAAGGTAGGATCAAGAACATTCCATTGATTACAGCACGCAAAAGAAATTTCGCCACAATATCCTGATCATTAAACTGCTTAAAACATTTTTGCAAGCAACAATATTTATGGCAGAGTTGGTTTTTCATTGCAATAGTAAACGATTTTTATATATGCAACAGAACATAACATAGGCCATCTTGTCGCGAACGTACATAGCGCGTGAAATTTTTCACACCTATTGAGTTTCTGTTACCTTTCAACAATTCAATTACAATATGTACCTTTTATTGTCAGTAAAATGGAGTCAAGTGTCAGTGAGAAAATTAGTACTAACAGTGCTCGTCACGGAAGTACTGAATCAGAATGTATTAGATAATGAAAATGACAAAGCATCGCAAAAGGATAGCAATGTTGCAGTCGAAAACAGTACACAACTGAATTATGTTAATTCGCAATCCCCAACCGAATATTTTCTATCAAAAAATGGCTCTGAGCACTATGGGACTTAACTTCTGAGGTCATCAGTCCCCCAGAACTTAGAACTACTTAAACCTAACTAACCTAAGGATATCACACAGATCCATGCCCGAGGTAGGATTCGAACCTGCGACCGTAGCCGTCGCGCGGTTCCAGACTGTAGCGCCTAGAACCGCTCGGCCACTTCGGCCGGCCATGACGCAGAATTTCTGATCTTAGGACAAACTTTTTTGAAAACCAAGTACGAACTCATCAGAAAGAATGTAAAAAGATTAAATGAGAGATCTGCAGCCGGCGCCTCTGACAGCGATTCTAACCTAGTTGAAACGCGCACCAGGGAACTAAAAACTTATGTTGACGCGATTGAGAAGGTCATAAACAAAAGAGAACATAAAATTCTCGCGAAAATGGATAGTGATACGAAAGCAATAGACGGTAAGATTCGTTCCGAGCCTATCAGTGAAAGAGATAGTTCGAACGAACCGCTTTCCGCGGCCAACCAAGAGAGCAAATCAGTACGGGAACGGTTTTCAAACATCAAACTTAATTGCCAGTGTCAACACAGCCGCCTCCGAAGAGGCGTAGGACGGCGTCGCAATCTGATGACGTAACGCCTGAGCTATCGTCAGTCATAATAGACGAGTGTCTAATGAAACATAGATAGTTCCCAGTCATATCACAAGAATCCATGAAAACACATGCTGTTGTCTTTGTGAGAGCTTTTCGTTGTGTTTTACTTCGCATTGGTCCGGAATGCAAAAGTTTCAATTCGTTTCATACAAGCTGATGCGCTGCTGCGGGCAGGCTAAGAGGTAGGTCGTTGTCGAACGTATGAAGAATCTGAACAGAACGTATGAAGAATCTGAACAGGCCTTCGTACAGAAATACTGGTAGCAGGGAATTCAGGAAAGACTACGTATGGAAGGTTTTGATCCACAGCCATTGAAACGTGAAAGAAGGCGGACTGCGCCGGTATTTCGAATGATACATGAACAAGACTAGATACTGGAGCAATCCGATATCACATGTCGATGTTTTGAAAATATTAAACAGCCATTTGCCGAATAACATTAGTGAGAATCTGATAAATGTGCCAGTTTATACCCTAGAATAGTTCCTCACAGGCTTGGATTCGATTGACCTCATTTCTGAGAGCAATCAAAACAAATGAATGTAACAGAAGCTAGTCGGTCCTCAGTAGTCTGACAATCTCTTAGCTCCTTCCTTATCCCAATCCGAGACTTATCCCAATCCGAGACATACATTTCAGTTCTGGAACTGTTATCTGCTACGTTGATAACGAAGCGATCAACTACGGAATCCACGAAGCCAACCTTCTCTTCATTTATGACCTGCCGTTCTATATCCCGCCAGCGTTCGGCAGTGACGTGAAAAAGCTGAGTGCTTTAGTTCCAGTACGTGTGCCAGCGTAAGTCTTGTTATTTCTTGGGTCAAATCTTTTATCTTGGCTCCAGTTCAGTTCTGTTGGGTTCATATTGTAAGGGTGCAGCAGTAAACGTAAAACTGCTGCATTTCTACATGTGTTCAATGCTGTGAAAATAATTGCTTTTCATGTTTCTACGACACTTACCTACATCTGCGGTATAAAACAATGGACATAGTCCAAATAAAAAGTATTTGGTTTTTCATTTTTGCCTTAAGTAATTAAACTATTATGTTTTCTTAATTTAAGCAACCTTTATTAACAGTCTTTCATAAAATATCGATAATTAAGAATTTATGTTTGAAATGGAAACAGGAAATTTGTTTGCAATATGTAATTAGAAACAAGAAGAACTGCATTATTCATAAAAAATGATGATGAATTTTATAAATACGAGATGTAGGTATTTCAGATTGAACGAGAAAAAAGAAGACTTGAACCAGCGTGTCATGAATTACAGTTATTTATGAGTCTACTACGCTATCAACTCTGCTACCAGGCTCGTATTTCGGTACGAGCTGTAGCTAATAGTCACTCGAAACTTCAAAGACAATTTTTTTCTCTAAATTTATGAAAAGCATTAAAAACAACCTATTTCTCGGCACTTTTTAACAATGTTTTATACGCGTGTTTCACTACGGAAGAGCAAGCAGACTCAGCCATTTTCACAGTGGGTATTAACAGTGCGACAATCAGAACACAACAGTGCAGAGGCTGTGACTGTACACGATTTTTGAAATAAAAGCTACATTGCTAAAGCGTGATTAAGAAAAACGTTGATGGCTGTTAATACATTTGAATATCTTAAGGTTTCATTTAACGTAACTTTGCAGTAATATATCGAGTACAGAAGTAGGATCTACTTCCAAGAGCATGGCATCAGTATACGTGTGCTACGGCTTCTGACCAGTCATCGCGTTTGTGTTTGTTTACATCAGGTTTATTCTTATGATGAATGGAGTGTAGGAGCTACAATGTCTTGACGCGATTTTGCAGCTCTGCGCTTGCACTCATCCTCGCGGCGTGGTGAGATGATGATGTCTCGTTTGTGCGTGTTTGTCAGCTCGCTGCTGGCTTCGCCGCTCCACTCAGGGAGGCTCACGTGTGGTGTTTACACACCGAAGTCCCTTCTACGAGTACAGTGTTGCCAAGCATTGCCTGCGCACACATGCCGCCCCCACCCTCGCCCTCCCCCGCCGAGACACCCCGATATGCGTTTCCAAGCGTGCTGCAGCCCAAACCACCGTCAGAAAGATTTTGTCCCGCTCAGCTGCGTTCGCTGCTTAGAGCCGGGTATTTTAACAGAGATAACTGGTGCTTCTTCACTTTTATAGGGAACTCAAAAAGCAAAAACAGTTAAACAAAATTACTCCTGAGGGTAGCGCAAACTTGCAAGCCGATATACGAGCTGCACCTGGCGTGTACCCAGAGCAGACGGTGTTCAAAGTCGTACTGAGAAGTGGTCTCACACAACCATGTTCTTTACAAATTTTATTTGGTTTTGTAACGGTGAAATAACATCTCAACCCATTAAGTTTCATTCTTTTTCCTCCTCTGCTTCTGCATGCTTTCACTTCTTTTGTCAGACAGTACATATGGGTGTATGCGAGCTTCACTCAAACCAAGAAGCAACGTGCCACTGATGCAAAAGCCAGGGTGCAAATGCAGACATCAAAGCTACCGTTCTTATGTTAAATATTGAAACTATTACTGCATACAAATAGATAAGAATATAATAATTATCATATGCTCTAAGACAAAAATTTAGTGCACCACAAAGGAATTAACCGATGGGATGGAAATCGGTTGATGCGATATGCACGTACAGACACACAAATGGTTACAATTCCAGAAAAAATTTAGTGCACCACAAAGGAATTAACCGATGGGATGGAAATCGGTTGATGCGATATGCACGTACAGACACACAAATGGTTACAATTCCAGAAAAACTTGCCCCCCTTCTAACAGCCGTGTACCGCAAGTCTCTAGAGGAACGGAAGGTTCCAAATGATTGGAAAAGAGCACAGGTAGTCCCAGTCTTCAAGAAGGGTCGTCGAGCAGATGCGCAAAACTATAGACCTATATCTCTGACGTCGATCTGTTGTAGAATTTTAGAACATGTTTTTTGCTCGAATATCATGTCGTTTTTGGAAACTCAGAATCTACTATGTAGGAATCAACATGGATTCCGGAAACAGCGATCGTGTGAGACCCAACTCGCTTTATTTGTTCATGAGACCCAGAAAATATTAGATACAGGCTCCCACGTAGATGCTATTTTTCTTGACTTCCGGAAGGCGTTCGATACAGTTCCGCACTGTCGCCTGATAAACAAAGTAAGAGCCTACGGAATATCAGACCAGCTGTGTGGCTGGATTGAAGAGTTTTTAGCAAACAGAACACAGCATGTTGTTATCAACGGAGAGACGTCTGCAGACGTTAGAGTAACCTCTGGTGTGCCACAGGGGAGTGTTATGGGACCATTGCTTTACACAATATATATAAATGACCTAGTAGATAGTGTCGGAAGTTCCATGCGGCTTTTCGCGGATGATGCTGTAGTATACAGAGAAGTTGCAGCATTAGAAAATTCTAGCGAAATGCAGGAAGATCTGCAGCGGATAGGCACTTGGTGCAGGGAGTGGCAACTGACCCTTAACATAGACAAATGTAATGTATTGTGAATACATAGAAAGAAGGATCCTTTATTGTATGATTATAT
Organism: Schistocerca cancellata; assembly: GCF_023864275.1. Taxonomy (NCBI): domain Eukaryota; kingdom Metazoa; phylum Arthropoda; class Insecta; order Orthoptera; family Acrididae; genus Schistocerca; species Schistocerca cancellata. The sequence goes on from NC_064627.1 coordinate 286,506,783, forward strand.
GATAGCGGAACAAACACTGGTAGCAGTTACTTCTGTAAAATATCTGGGAGTATGCGTGCGGAACGATTTGAAGTGGAATGATCATATAAAATTAATTGTTGGTAAGGCGGGTACCAGGTTGAGATTCATTGGGAGAGTCCTTAGAAAATGTAGTCCATCAACAAAGGAGGTGGCTTACAAAACACTCGTTCGACCTATACTTGAGTATTGCTCATCAGTGTGGGATCCGTACCAGATCGGGTTGACGGAGGAGATAGAGAAGATTCAAAGAAGAGCGGCGCGTTTCGTCACAGGGTTATTTGGTAACCGTGATAGCGTTACGGAGATGTTTATTAAACTCAAGTGGCGGACTCTGCAAGAGAGGCGCTCTGCATCGCGGTGTAGCTTGCTCGCCAGGTTTCGAGAGGGTGCGTTTCTGGATGAGGTATCGAATATATTGCTTCCCCCTACTCATACCTCCCGAGGAGATCACGAATGTAAAATTAGAGAGATTAGAGCGCGCACAGAGGCTTTCAGACAGTCGTTCTTCCCGCGAACCATACGCGACTGGAACAGGAAAGGGAGGTAATGACAGTGGCACGTAAAGTGCCCTCCGCCACACACCGTTGGGTGGCTTGCGGAGTATAAATGTAGATGTAGATGTAGATGTAGAAAAACTGGGTGATTTATTCAGGAGAAGGAGCTTCACAAATTGAGAAAGTCAGCAGCGCATTGGCCCTTCTCTGACCCTTATACAAGCAATTGTTCAGCTTCGCATTGATTGACAGGGTTGTTGGCTGTCATCCTGATGGATGTCGTGTCAGATTCTGTCCAATTGGCGCGTTAGATCGTCCAAACCCCAAGCTGGTTGGGTGGCCCTGCCCGTAATGCTACCAAACATTCTCAATTGGGAAGAGATCCGGCAATATTGCTGGCCAAGGTATCACGAAGAAAAGCAGTAGAAACTCTCGCAGAGTGATGGCGGGCGTTATCGAGCTGAAATGTAAACCCAGGCTGGCTTCCCATGAAGAGCAGTAAAACTGGGCGAATAATATCATCGACGTACCTCTGTGGCGTAAGAGTGCCCCGGCTTACAATCAAAGGCGTCCTGCCACGAAAAAAAAAATATGTCAACCCAATCCATTACTCCTGGTTGTTAGGCCGTATGGCAGGCGACGGTCGGCTTGGTATTCCACCGCTGTGTGGGCGCATACAGACACGTCTTCGATCTCGAATCTTATTGGCTGGAGCAGAATTGTCTTCAGTGATTAGTCACACTTCGAACTGAGCTCCGATGACCAACAAGATATGGCTGGAGATGGCCCAGGCAGTGGTGAGACACCAACCTGACTATCGCCTGCCATACGTTCCGATAATCAAGAGCGATGGTCTGGGGTGCCATTTCATTTCATAGCAGGACACCTTTGGCTTTGATGCACCACACCCTTACAGCGCAGTAGTATGTCGACGATATTCTGCACCCCATTTTATTGTTCTTCATGGTAAGCCATCTTGGGCTTACATTTCAGCCCGCCAGCACACTGTGAGAGTTTCTACTACTTGCCTTAATGCTTGGCAAACCTCACTTTGGCCAACAAGGTCGCCGGATCTCTCCCAACTGAGAACGTTTGGAGCATTATGGATAGGGGCCTCCAACCAGCTCGAGGTTTTGACGATCTACCGTGCTAACTGGAAGACATCCAACAGCTGTATCAATCAGTCTCAAGCCGAATAACTGCTTGTTTAAGGATCAGAGGTGGACCGACACGTTCTTGACTCGCTCAGTTTGTGAAGCTCTTTCTCTTGGATGAATCATTCATTTTTTTCTAAAATTACAGGGCTATTACAAATGATTGAAGCGATTTCATAAATTCACCGTAGCTCCATTCATTGACATATGGTCACGGCACACTACAGATACGTAGAAAAACTCATAAAGTTTTGTTCTGCTGAAGCCGCACTTCAGGTTTCTGCCGTCAGAGCGCTCGAGAGCGCAGTGAGACAAAATGGCGAGAGGAGCCGAGAAAGCGTATGTCGTGCTTGAAATGCACTCACATCAGTCAGTCATAACAGTGCAACGGTACTTCAGGACGAAGTTCGACAAAGATCCACCAACTGCTAACTCCATTCGGCGATGGTATGCGCAGTTTAAAGCTTCTGGATGCCTCTGTAAGGGGAAATCAACGGGTCGGCCTTCAGTGAGCGAAGAAACAGTTGAACGCGTGCGGGCAAGTTTCACGCGTAGCCCGCGGAAAATTGGCTCATGCCAGAACTGGAGACCGACAGCGCCGACTTCAGCTTTCAACAGGATGGTGCTCCACCGCAGTTCCATCATGATGTTCGGCATTTCTTAAACAGGAGATTGGAAAACCGATGGATCGGTCGTGGTGGAGATCATGATCAGCAACTCATGTCATGGCCTCCACACTCTCCCGACTTAACCCCATGCGATTTCTTTCTGTGGGGTTATGTGAAAGATTCAGTGTTTAAACCTCCTCTACCAAGAAACGTGCCAGAACTGCGAGCTCGCATCAACGATGCTTTCGAACTCATTGATGGGGACATGCTGCGCCGAGTGTGGGAGGAACTTGATTATCGGCTTGATGTCTGCCGAATCACTAAAAGGGCACATATCGAACATTTGTGAATGCCTAAAAAAAACTTTTTGAGTTTTTGTATGTGTGTGCAAAGCACTGTGAAAATATCTCAAATAATAAAGTTATTGTAGAGCTGTGAATCGCTTCAATCATTTGTAATAACCCTGTATAATTATTTTTTCGTCTGTTCATGTACATCACATATACCGATTTCCTTTCCCATTCAGGTAATTCCTTCGCGGCGCGTCGTGTTTTTTTTTTTTTTTTTTTTTTTTGTCGTATATGTAAAGGAGCAACAAACGAATTATTGTAATGTCGTGAACCACACGAGGGATTTATTCAGGAAACGAAATGATCAGTACAAAAAGGCAGCCAGGGTGATGGATCTGACGTTGCCCGAAGCTGTCTTTGAGAGAAGACGTAAGATATACCCGGATCAGAATAACTAAGTGATTGACAGCGAAGCACCGTTGAGCGTGGAGGGGGGCGATACTCTTTTGCCGGTCCGTGCGCGCGCATTATGGCTGTAGTAGTAACAGCTGTATCCGCCTGCTTAGCTGGGTGGTAACGTGCTTGCTTCCCATGCACTGGGTCCGGGTTCGATTCCCGGCCGGGTTGGAGGTTTCCTCCGCTCGGGGACTGGGTGTTGTGTTGTCCTCAGCACTATTTCATCCTCACTAACGGCCTCAAGTCGCCCAGTGTGGCGCCGCCTGAAATAAGATTTGCACTTGGCGGCCGAATCCGACTGGGACATCCCGGCCAACAGTGCCGTACGATCATTTCATTTCAGCAACAGCTGTGCGGTTTCTTACTGGACTACCTTCTCACGCCGCCTTTTAATGTGCGGTACTGAGTTCGCTTTACAGAATCGTTATTTCCTTGTCGCTTGACAAACGCACTCCCGTGTATAAAATGATACCGTGTTCCAGTTATTTGTATATCTCAACAAAAGCGACAGGAAGAGCATTGTTTTTACAATAATCAGAATGAACCACGTTCGGTTGTATTCTATGCATAAGGAGTGTTAAAATGGATCTGAATCGTTCATGCAAATACAATAATAACATTTCTTGAGTACCTAGCAATCACCCAATCACTGTGGGGTGTACGTGAACTGTCATACTTGTGCGGATGAGTAGTCCTTATTTAATATGATATTTATTGTGCAACTGTAGTATACTCCATTCAGTCAATAATATGAAATACAAACACAAAAATAAAGACGAATTAAGGCAAAGGGTAAATGCCACTTAGTTCAGAATTACTTGCTTCCTCACACTGTCGTCATCTGAGCTCTGGTGCGTGGGCGTACCACTGGAATTGCCCAAGGATATAATTATATTTTCTTTATTACCCTCGACAAACACTTCACTTTTCTATGCTTCTTTAACAACCGTTTCCGTATGGCGTACAACATTTCTCCACTTCTCTGGCGTTGTTTGTGCCCTGCTTCCTCTAACAGTCTTTGAATTACTGCAACAGTGAAGCTTTTGTTATTCGTTGCCCTGTAATTTTTAATTTGTGCCAGAGTCATTTCGATGGCGTTAAAGTGGCAGCGGTATGGTGGAAGCCTAAGAACCCTGTGGCCGTGTTCAATAGCTACCTCGTGTACAACATACTGTTGAGACTTTGGCTTATTTTACTTTACTATTCCCATGATCTCTGCCCTACGTAAATCGTCCTGAATTTTCGCAATGTAACGTTTCAACAATTCAACAATGTCGGCTTTTTTCTTTGCCATCGTTGGATAATAGCTGAGTGGTATGGGGTATTATCCATTACAATGACAGACGGCCGATTAAATTTAAGTTTTCCTATAGTTGCCCCTTGAACCACTTCAGGAAACGATCGTGGTTCATCTGCTCGTGGTAGTCATTTGTTTTCCTCGATTTGTAAACGAGGAGACAGTTAGGTACGAAACTAGATGCAGTTCCAGCATGAAAGACAATAATGCTTGCTCCCTTTCCCACTGGAACTTCCACATATGCTGTCATCTGCCCGATCTTTTCTGACAGAATGATGCAGCAAGATTCGAATATGGAAAAATGGCAACTATTGAAAAATATGACGAGAACGCCCAAAATTTCACTACATTTAAGCACTATGACATAACCGATGAGTTTAAGTTTTTTGCTAACAAATATAATGCTGTTATTATTAATAAAATCGTGACATATGTGTATAGAATTAACGTAAGGGTAGAGCGACTAACACTAGATGACAGAGCTAATAAAAAATTCTATGAAGATCAGGGCGCATTAGAAAAAGTTAGAATAGCTTGTACGAATAAATTTGGGCCATTTAGCTTGAAGCCCGACAAATCTTCTGGTGTGCCATGGAGAAAGTATAGTAGGTGTAATGCATTTAAGTTTGTAACCTATTGTAAACCTGAAACTAGTGCGGAAATTGGAAAAGTGAAATCATGGGTAGATTTAGAAAATCAATGTAAATCCTTTTTATATAGGTGTACAAGTTGCTGGTGACGAACCCGATAAGTCGGACGTTGTACAAAGTGAAGTTAAATATGTAACCTTTATTGTACATAATAGAGTTTATATGACATTTTGTAAAAGAAAGGGAACGGTCACGTTCTGAATAAAGAATGTTGTTACAGCTAATGTCTGCGTTGGAATTTTTTTATGCCAGTTGGGAGCACATCCGTAACTATCCTGATGACCTGCGCCTCGCCTTCCTGGTACCAACTACGCAGCAGCGTATCGACGATCTTGCATTAACCTATCCAGGTTTCATCGAGCCACACAATGTCTTCAAACTGCACTGTAACTATAGCTATCAAAAATCGACGACGTCATGCTACGGTGTCGCCTCTCACCATTATAATTTTCTGTCCATTAATTTTTTTATAGCGAAAACCGAGGGCTCTGAAAACCGTTAACAAAGACGCATTGCTGCCACTGAATAACTCTACCTCGCGAAGAGTAACGCACGGTTTTTTAAGAGTTGGACATTCTTTTCTCTCGTAATGTCCATATACGTGGTGGCGTGTTTATTGCAGTAAAGAAATTCGATAAAATCTAGCGAGGTTATCACGGATTCCGAATGTAAATTAATCTGGGTGAAATTGAGTGTCGAAGAATGTTCAAAAATGGTGATCGGATTCTTTTACAGACCACCTGTTTCAGGATCTGTAGCTGTAGAGCGTTGCAGACAGAACTTGCAGAATATCATTAGTAATTTCCTGTCATGCCGTTGTAACAGGGGGTGACTTCAACTTGCCAGGTATACATTGGGAGTGTTATGCCATCAAAACTTGTGACAGAGACAGGGAATTCGTGTGGCATTGTCCGAAAATTGCCTTGGGCAGATAGTACGAGAACCAACTCGTGAGGGTAAGGTCTTAGACCTCCTGGCAACGAACAGACGTGAACTTATCGAATCAGTTAACGCAGAGGAAGTTATCGATGATGATTAGGCTGACAGCATCTATGATGACGGGTCCTACAAGGAATGTTAAGAAAAGTAAGAAGATGTATTTGTTCAGCAAGGGTGACAGAATGCAAATCTCAGAATATGTCAGAAGTCACCATCAAATATTCGGTGATGAGGACGAAGATGTGGAGACCAAATGGAAAAAAATTCAAAGGTATCGTTCAATATACCCTAGACAAGTATGTTCCGAATAAGGTCTTAAGGAATAGAAAAGACCCACCAGGTTTAATAGCCGTGTTAGAAAAGCGCTACGTAAACAAAGAGCACTTCATCTCAGATTCAAGAGAAGTAAAAACCTAGCTGACAAACGGAAGCTGAACGAAGCGAAAATGAGTTTAAGGAGAGCAATGAGAGAAGCGTTCAGTGATTTTGAAAGTAAGACATTGTCAACCGACCTGAGTACAAACCCTAAGAGATTTTGGTCGTACGTAAAATCAGTAAGTGGGCCAAAATCATCTATTCATTCTCTCAGAGACCACATCGGCATCGAAACGGGTGATAACAGAGAGAAGGCCGAAATACTGAATTCTATCTTCCGAAGTTGTTTCACCGCATAAGATCGTAACACTGTCCCTCCTTTCAATCGTCGTACAAACGTCGAAATGGCAGATATTGAGATAACCGATCGCCGAATTGAAAAGCAGCTACAATCGCTTAGTAGTGGAAAGGCGTCAGGACTAGATAAGATACCTATAAGAGTCTATAAAGATAATGCGGAAGAACTTGCTCCCTTCTAGCAGTAATTTATCGTAGATCGCTTGCGCAACGAAATGTACCTGGAAAAGCTACCACTGGAAAGAAAGCGCAGATCATTCCCGTTTTTAAGAAAGGCCGTAAGACAGATCCATGCAATTATAGCTCTATATCTTTCACGTCAATCTGTTGTAGAATTATGGAACATATTTTTGGAAAATGAACATCTCCTCTATAAAAATCAACATGGATTCCGCATACAGAGATCCTATGAATCTCAGCTCGCTCTGTTCCTCCATGAGATCCACAGCGTAATGGACAACGGCGCTCGGGTTGATGCTGTGTTCATTGATTTCTGTAAGGCATTTGGCACCGTCCCGTGTTGCCGTTTAATGAAAAAAATACGAGCTTACAGAGTGTCGGAACAGACTTGCGTTTGGATTCAAGACTTTCTTGCAGACAAAACTCAACACGTCGTTCTTAACGGAACAAAATCGACAGATGCAAAGATAATGTCCGGAGTACCACAGAGAAGTGTGATAGGACAGTTGCTCTTTACGATATATATAAATGGTCTAGTAGAAAGCGTCGGATGCTCTTTAAGGCTATTCGCAGATGATGCAGTTGTCTGTACCAAAGTAGCAACGTCAGAAGATAGTAAGAAGTTGCAGAACGACCTTCAAAGAATTGATGAATCTTGCAGGCTCTGGCAGTTGACCCTGAACGTAAATAAATGTAACATATTGCGCATACATAGGAAAAGAACTCCACTACTGTACAGCTACACTATTGATGACAAACAGCTGGAGACAGCGTCTGCCATAAAATATGTAGGCATAACTATCCAGAGCGACCTTAAGTGGAATGACCACATAAAACAGATAAGAGGTGAAACGTCCCCTTTGAAAAATTATGAATGGCTCTGCTGGTAATCTTCTACGTTATTTGATTTTCAAACAGCTGAGCAAAACTCAACGTACTCAGACAGTTTTCTCTTTACTTATTCTGATCATCACTAAACTGACGCACAATATTTTTAGCGCAACGCTATCTGACTTTCAATAATCCCTACAAAAGAATGGCCCTGACTAACAATAACCTATGCCGCGCGGGATTAGCCGAGCGGTCTAGGGCGTTGCAGTCATGGACTGTGCGGCTGGTCCTGGCGGAGGTTCGAGTCCTCCCTCGGTCATGGGTGTGTGTGTTTGTTCAAATATGCTTCAATTGGCTCTGAGCACTATGGGATTTAACTTTTGAGGTCATCAGTCCCCTAGAACTTAGAACTACTTAAACCTAACTAACCTAAGGACATCACACACATCCATGCCCGAGGTGTGTGTGTTTGTCCTTAGGATAATTTAGGTTAAGTAGTGTGTAAGCTTAGGGACTGATGACCTTAGCAGTTAAGTCCCATAAGATTTCACACACATTTAAGAGTAACATTTACCTCACAAAAATCTTCGTTACTCGAACTACTGCAATACAGTGAGTGCCAATCCTGCTAGCTAAATAATACACTAACTTCTGATAGGCATAGTTAGCAAATGAAAGATTTTGATAGATAACAAACAATGTATTTACCTTAGTAGCGTTCAAAAGTCATAATATATATATAATTTTGTGACATCAAATTAAACAAATTTCTTTTTTCTGGTGGACAACGTCCAGATCGTCCGCTCAAAACTCTGGCATCTCTCTCCCCACATCCACCACTGCTGGCAGCTCACCTCCAACTGCCCAACGCTACGCGCTGTTCACATCCAGCTGTCCAATACTACAATAGCGAATATTCCAACAATACGAACTAGCCACAGACTGCGCACAGCACAGTCAGTGATTTTCATACAGAGCGCTACGTGGCGTTACCAACATAAAAACCTAAACAGCCTACTAACAGAGGGGAAAGCAGACACCAGAATCGTATCATCGAAATAATCTTAAGGAAATGTAACTCATCCACGAAAGAAGTGGCTTATAAGGCGCTTGTTCGCCAGGTTCTTGAATATTGTTTATCTATCTGGGATCCATATCAGGTAGGAGTGATACGGGAGATTTTGAAGATCCAACGAAGAGCGACGCGTTTCGTCACAGGATCGATTAGGTGGCGAGAGAGCGTTCCGGATATGCTAAACAAACTCCGCTGCAGATGTTACAAGAGCGGCGTGGTGCATCACAGAGAGATTTACTATTGAATTTTCGGGACACCACTTTTCAGGAGGAGCCGGACAGTATATTATGTCCCCCCACATACTTCTCACGTATTGACCACGAGGAGAAAATTTGAGAAATTACAGCCAATACAGAGACTTACCGACAATCATTCTTCCCACGCGTTCGATTGGGACAGGGTTGGAGGGATCAGATAGCGGTATCGGATGTACTCTGCGCCACACACAATTAGGTGGCTTGCGGAGTATGTTGTAGATGTAGGTGAAAAGCATCTTATTGAAAAGAGTCCAAGTTTGTTACATGTGGTTCTGACCATTTCTTCTTTCCGGGTTTCCGCAGTTTGGATGAACTTTTCCTTCTGCACAGTATTTGACGATAGTATTTTTGTATATCTTCTAGGCATCTGCAGTTCTTTCGACTACCTTCGTCAGAGGCAAAAGAATTGCACCATTATTCCTCTCTTTGTCGAAATATTCTCGCACCGAGCACACAAACCCAAGTGATGACCACGCGTAACATATGTAGATCGCTGGCTGAACTTTCCGTTTATCAGCCACAATTTTTTGCACACTTCCACTACAAGCTTTAGACATTTTGAAGCAGAAAATAAACTCCCCGCACACAGAAACAAAGCACACAACGAAACGAACTGCAGCTGTTTACGTCATCGGCCGCGAGCGTCGTCTACAATTGGCTACAGTAGCTGTTACCTGTAGTGGCAGAGAGATCTGACAACGGTGAACGGAACAGGAGGTGCGGCCAACCGCTTTCTATAATAGGCTGCAGCTGTGGAACAGTTAGACGTCAATCACTTTGTTATTCCGAATCGTGTAGCCAGTGAGAGTGGGACGAGGCGCGAGGCATTGGCACTTGCCAGTAGCCATACCACAACAGCTGATAGACCGATGGATCGCCAGCAGACAACGACACACCACGCTGTCTTCTCAGAGACTCCAGTTAAAGTCATATGTCAGGTTCGTGGAGCCATTACTATCAAACAGGTGTTACTGTCGGGGCTAATGACCGATCCTATTAGCACAACAGCATTGGAATAGGACGCTACCACTGTTTTTAAAACTGCCCTAGTAGAATCAAAAGTTTTTAGTACCGGGGACGTTTTCGACTGTAATGTTTCGCAGTTCCACTTCAGTACCTTACGATTTATGCTGAAGATAGTTGATTTTGCGATAAATGCACTGAACTTCAGTATACGGCCATATTTCTCGATGCTAATGCAGTCACTGATACTACTCTATTCAGAACTTCCTTTTTCAAATGTTGCCTCAACTGAGAACTACCAGTGAGCAGGTAGGGAGTCTGCTGGAGTCGACTTGCAGAATAAAGCGCTAAGAAGGCATCGCAAATTAAATGAAGTATAACACCATCACAGAACTGTGACCAGCTACGTTTGCCGGCCGATGTGGCCGAGCGGTTCTAGGTGCTACAGTCTGGAACCGCGAGACCGCTACGGTCGCAGGTTCGAATCCTGCCTCGGGCATGGATGTGTGTGATGTCCTTAGGTTAGTTAGGTTTAAGTAGTTCTAAGTTCTAGGGGACTGGTGACCACAGAAGTTGAGTCCCATAGTGCTCAGAGCTATTTGAACCAGCTACGCGAATGCATAAACTGAAATAGTTCTTCACTTCCCACTACCTATTTTTGTTTCTTTGATAGTTAACTTTCAAGCTTACGTCTGGAACACATTTGTAACTTTCTAAAGACTAGATAACAACTAGTATCTTTTGTTCTAATGTAGATTGGGCTTTACTTCTTATCAATTGAGAATCGTCTTCTAGCAATGTGGCAACGGCCTTGCCGCAGTGGATACACCGGTTCCTGTGAGATCACCGAAGTTAAGCGCTGTCGGGCGTGGTCGGCACTTGGATGGATGACCATGCGCTGTTGCCATTTTTCGGGGTGCACTCAGCCTCATGATGCCAATTGAGGAGCTACTCGACCGAATAGTAGCGGCTTCGGTCAAGAATACCATCTTACGACCGGGAGAGCGGTGTGCTGACCCCACGCCCATCCTATCCTCCACCGAGGATGACACGGCGGTCGGCACTCGTGGCCTGAAGACGGAGTGAGTGCTCCCAGCAATGTTGTCTGGGATGTTGCATTCAAAGCTGAAGTTAGTGTGGTGTGACAGAACAAATATTTATAAATATATTATTTAATATATTATTAATATTATATTACGTATATATTATATAATATTTTAAATAATATAAATATTATTTTATTATTTCAACTGTTATAATTTCTTAGACTTTCTCGGCGATTCGTTGTTGTCTCGCAGAAGCACCTGATTCGACGCCCAGTTACGACATCGAAATATATTGGGAAGACGCGGCCATCGATAGTACACTCGGTCCTACAAGGCGGTTTCAAGTGTTACTGTTGTGACGATTACATGTAATCGTTACAGTTAACTGTGAAGATTGGAGCGATCGCCATTGTGGACTTCCCTCCAAACGGTCGAGAAGTCATAAAGGAAATCCAAGTCTTAGCCAGCAGTTATACTTTTGTGCGGGATACAACTTTGTAAACGTGCAGCAGTGTCTGGCAGTAATTTAACGGCATCAACAGACTTCAGGCAAATACGCGTGTTCCTCTAGTCAATACTACTATAATTACTATAATGGGAGTGTTCTGTTGTATCCGTTGCAGTATCATAAAGAAAAGAGGTCCAACTGCCAAATTGTTGTTGTTGTTGTTGTTGTTGTGGTCTTCAGTCCCGAGACTGGTTTGATGCAGCTCTCCATGCTACTCTATCCTGTGCAAGCTGCTTTATCTCCCAGTACCTACTGCAACCTACATCCTTCTGAATCTGCTTAGTGTATTCATCTCTTGGTCTCCCTCTACGATTTTTACCCTCCACGCTGCCCTCCAATTATTGTCAAGATATAACGAAAAAGACAGCTGTTTGTCATTTTATTACTTAAAAAAGACATAAAAGTCGAAGTAGAAGTAGTCGTGAAGGAACATCTTTGTTGAACAAAAACATGATGTAAATGTAACCAAGTGGTAACGTTACAACATCGGAGGTCCTGGCTTTTCTTTCTAGGTGATTTATTCAGTGCATATTTAATGCTCTGGAAAAGATGTATTTCCCAAATCCGTTATTTCAGTACACCTCTCATATCGCATTTAGAATACCTCTTAAACATTGTATTACTTTCTCTTGTAAGGTAAATGAGACTGTATTTTGTTTAGATTTCCGTATTTTGTATTTTTCATATTGGTATACCTGTCAAGTTGGGAAAAAATTGGAAATTTGTGGTAAGTTCCTATGGGATCAAACTGCTGGGGTCATCGGTCCCTAGGCTTACCACACTACTTAATCCAACTTACGTTAAGGACAACACGCACACCCATGCTCGAGGAAGGACTCAAACCTGCCAGGGTAGGGTGGGGGTGGGGGGTGGGGGCTACCCCGCGCGGCGTCAAGTTGGATTTTGGCGCAAATACACATGACTGAGTAACAGCTAGTTGGCCAGACTGAAAAGGAAGTACGTTCAAAAAGCACAGTCTTGAACCTCAGTGAATATTACGACATTGTCGGAAAATTTGGGACTATCTACAGACTTGGATCTGACACACATGTTGCTGACTGGGAGAAATCGTTTAAAGATGCCATGAAACCTCCCTCTGCATGGCAGAGGCCTTAATTAAAAAGAAAGGTCAGAGTCCTATTACTATTCAAGAGGAACAAAGTTACAACCCTGATACTCGATGTGGTAAAAGTATCTACAAGAAGGGTAAATCCTGGATGGGAGTAAAACCAGCGGAGGACTTGCTATCTGAGGACTTTCACAGGCCCTCCGTCTTGTGGAGAAAGGCTATGAATATGCGAACCTCAATCTGCAGCTGAACCTCTCGCTCCTATTGAGGATTTAAATGAGGATCTAAATGAGTGTTTCATCACTACTTGACCAAAGCACAACGACGCAAACCATCGATTCCCTTGTAGTATCTGCGGCCAACACAAACGAAAATTTTTTTTCTGCAGCCGGTAAGCCTTAACACTGGCAGCAAATCAACTGCGTGAATTGGTTGTGCAGTTGCAGGACACAACAGTATTACAATACAAATGATCAGTTTCCTCGTCGATCCATTACTGCCGATAATGATGTATATTTTTAACCATTCTCTAGCCTCCAGCATTTTCCCAATTGCCTGGAGAAGGGACTCATTAAACCTCTGCCCAAAAAGGAATCTGCCGAAGGACCTTCTGACTATAGGCCTATTTGCACTCTAGCAGCATTATTTAAAGCTATGATTCACAATCAGCTTACCGCTTACTTAACCTCAAATAACCTCCTGGATGAATACCAATCTGGTTTCCAGAAAAATCGCAGCGCGACGACTGGTCTTGTAAAAGTGAATGACGAACTGAAGCTATGGACAAACACGAGCGACTGTTATGTGCGTTTGGGATTTCAACGAATCTTTAGACACTGATGATTTTGTTATTCTACTTGCTAAAGTCAAAAATTTTTTTCAAGTGCTGTACAATGGTTTCAGTCATACCTTACACACGGCCAACAGTGTGTTTGAACGGAAAAAAGAGGTCACAGTGGAAGAATATAGTATCAGGCGTCCCACAAGGATCATTATATGTTAATGATGATATGTTGAGTATTATCTCCCACTGCAAATACCATTTATACGATGATGGCCTTCACTTATACCTAAACCCAACGAATCTGCGCACTGCATTCCAGAACGTAAATGCTGACTTGCTTTATCAGAATGTGTGCAGAATATAGGTTTGAAACTTAAAACATCTGAAAAGCAGATTTTCTTCCACAAAACCTATAATCTGCCACTATCCCAACGACTTGCTGTGTGGCACGATTTGAAACAAATGTTAGAGTGGAAAATCATCGCGTCTTCCACGTCACCTTACTGCGGCCCTCTACTTGTTGTAAGGAAACCCAACGAGAATATCAGAGTTTGCAGAGTTTGGATGCAGGTGAAATTAATGAGATTATATTACCTGTTCGCACGAAACATAAGAATTTAGAGGAGCAACTCCAGAAATTTTTAGATTCTAAGTATTTTTCTATGATAGATTTGACCAATTGGTTCTGGAAAGTCGAAATCACGCCAGATTCTGGAAGGTATACCGCGTTTATATTCGGGGGCGAACCTATCAATTTTGTGTCCTTTCCTTCGGCCTGAACGTCAGTTCAGGCGTGTTTGTCACCACATTAGATACTGTACTTGGTGATGAATTGGTTGAATCAGTTACTCTCTACATTGATGACCTGCTCATAGCTAGTAAGACTTGGTCTGAACACATTGATACTTTGAAAAAGATTCTGCATAAATTCGCACAAGCTGGACAGTTAATCTCAAAAAGTCGAAATTTGCTTACAGTGAAATTAAGTATCTTGGACATATTATTAATGCTAAAGGTATACGATCTGACCCAGGTAAGATAGACACAGTCATGAATTTTTCAGTCCACAGAGTAGAAAGCAAATGAAATCTTTCCTTGGACTTTGTTCTTCCTTTCGATTTTTACCACAACTACTTTTAAACAGCAAACATCTGTCGAACCTGTTCAAAAAGATATGGTCTATTCAGTGCCAGAAAGACTTTGAAAGTATTACGCATGCTTTGGTTAACGCAAACATTTTTGTATGACATGTGACGCCTCATCCTATGGCTTAGGCTGTTTATTTCAAGTCGTAAAGAATGGAGAACAAGAATATGTGTAAAATTACTGGTTTTGAGAGCCGCACACTTAGCGAATGTGAACGCACTTACTCTACCACAGAACTTGAAACATTCGCTATTGTGTGGGTCTTTATTATTATTTGTATGGTATGCACACTAAAATTTATACTGTCTACCAAACCCTCACATTTCTGTTAACTTGCAAGCCTGTACATCCCAGATTATCACCCTGGGCTTTATCTTTGCAAAACTATACCATTGAAATTGTTTGTATTAAGGGTAAAGACAACATTATTGCCGACGCTTTGTCTCGTCTACCTCAAGGTTTGAATGAGTGTAACTCTGATCTGGAGAATGTGAATGATTACCGAATACTTCTTATGCAGGATAAGCTATATCACCAGTATTATATCGACTAATGTAGAAATATGTAAGAGTTTTACTCACAAATCAACCTGACCATCCTCTGTCTAACCGATATTTGATACATAATGATGTCTTATTTTATCGCCGTCATCCTGAAGCCACTACTTGGTGTGCTTGTATTCCTAAGGATTCTGAACACAATCTAATATGGCACACACATTTTGTTTGGGGTCATTATGGTACCAAGAAGTGCCTAGCAAATCTTAGTACCTACTGTTACTTTAGCAACATGAGACGTAAGATCCACAGTGTACTCAAAACATGTGCGATTTGTCAAGCATCTAAACCGCTGAACTTGGCTACGAAGACTGATTTGCGTTCTATTGTACCTAGTAAACCTCTAGAAACCGTAAGTTCTGACATAAGTGGTCCACATCCCACAAACAGTGGTGATGTGAAATATATTCTTGCATTTTACGATTTATTCTCCAAACCATGTTAAACTGTTTGCTGTAAGATCTGCTACTGCCACTGCCATCGTTCGTCGTTTCTCACGTGACTACATTCCTCACGTGGGTAAACCAAAAGCTATTTTATCCGACAATGCTGCAAACTATACTGGGTACAAGTGGTGTGAATTTCTCAAACACTATAGTATTAAGAGCATTTTTATCTCAAGGTATAGTCCCGAGTGTAATCCCACTGAACGAGTGTTCCGTGAGATAAGAGATTTATGAGAACCTACATCTCTACCTAACATACCAATTGGGTAACATATTTGTCTTTATTTGAAGAGGTACACAACAATCTCAATGTTTATGAAACTCCGTATACGCCTAATGAGCTCATGTTCGATCGCAAAGAAGACAACGATTGTACAAGGCCGTTAACAAAACTTTCTTTTTAGCGAACAACACATGACGTGTAAGGTGTCAGGCAAATCCAACGCCTTCCATGAAAACCGTGACATGATAGCAAATCCGGCAGTATGTCACATAGCTCCCAATAAATCCTGGCATTAAATTAACTGAAGTAATACGATCAACGAGTGAGCAAATGGAATACCACAGACTAACACAAGAACGCCTAAATGCATGTCATACCTTCCCACTGTGAAACAGACGCAGTTCCGAGGGAAGAAACGAGAACAGAAGCCGAGAGCAGAGTCGTGTAGGCTAGGAGGCCCTACGATAAGGGACGGACACCCACGTCGCCAGCCGACCGCCAGGACCACCCCCCCCAGTCCATGTTCAAAGATAGAGCCCTCCAGAAGAACAGTATAGATCTTACGATAACACTAAAAGGACCACACCAGCTGAAAGTTTTAGCGTGAGACTATATGCATCTCTGTTACATTGTAACACCCCACCCGTCACTTAGCTGGTTTTGGCGTGTGTTCATCCCAACTAATTGACTAACAGATCAACAGAGAGTGCAAAACTGCCGCAATATCGGATAACGCAAAAAAGTAATATGGCCCTGTGACTCCTGATTGAACTGTGGTGGCAGTGTTGACATTAATTTATTCAAAATTGATCACTTTTAATTAAAAAGGGGTGCACATTGATGTTCTATTCAGCTATTGAACACCAGATGCAAATGTTGAACATAAAATTAATTAAGAAAGTGACTTGGGATTTCAACTACTTGATTGAAAACAGATGAAGTCGATTAGCACAGGTTTATTTTAACTCACGACCTTCAATAATCACATTACATGACTATGCTAACAGGCAGTGGTAATAAATTGAGTTTGCCTGGAGTAAAGAGCGATAAATCAAAAGTAATTCCTATCGACTGAGCCAGGCGTAATGCGAAGTGCGAGAAGAATTCTACAATACACGGCCCATGACACCGTCGTGGAAACTTTGCGGACTTGATCCAGCAAATTAATCAGTGGCCGGAGCAGGCGCAATATCACCGAATTCAGCATCGGGGGGCGGTGTCATTGTACGGATGTCGGCTGACCTCGTGGTGCTGCAAGGCTGCGCTCGTCTATTCACTCCTAGCTATCTTGCTCAATACATAGCTGAACCAAAACTTCCTATCTCCAAGCTCAATCGTTCCATTTGCTAAGTCCTAAACTGCAGAGATGCTCACTCTTTCTCAGGCAAGCTGAGTAAAGAACAACACGTCCGCACTCTACGCCTAGCTGGGAATGGAAGACCCCTACAGGGACTTCTCCCATTCTGCTCTTCAACTCGGTTTCCCTTCCAGCAAAATCACTTACACCACTTGCAGCGCAAGTCGCGTTAATTATGGTTGGTTGGTTTGGGGAAGGAGACCAGACAGCGTGGTCATCGGTCTCATCAGATTAGGGAAGGATTGGGAAGGAAGTCGGCCGTGCCCTTTCAGAGGAACCATCCCAGCATTTGCCTGGAGTGATTTAGGGAAATCACGGAAAACCTAAATCAGGATGGCCGGACGCGGGATTGAACCGTCGTCCTCCCGAATGCGAGTCCAGTGTCTAACCACTGCGCCACCCCGCTCGGTCGCGTTAATTATGCATCGCTTCCCAGCGCCGACCAATGCCTGCTCTGGGAAGTGAACAAATTCGCACAAAATTTCCCTTCCTCTCAACATCTGCTATTTAGCACTTCCCAGGCCACCCATCAAGGTTAGCGTCTGCACAAACACCAACTTTTCCGGAATTCTGACTCCCTGGAGAGTACTTCAAATTCCTTGGTCCTATGTTCCCATCGGAGGCCGGCGTATTTCATTCGGTCGCTCTTCACCTGATTTACTTCAGACTCTGTGGACCGTGAATTCAGCGTGAAGTTGCTGTAGTCACGAACACGCATATTTTGACCTCTGTTGACTGCTCCACCGCAGTTTTGCGTAGCTTTCTCGCATGTTTCACTGAAAACGGGACGATGGACATTTATCTACAGGCGTACAAGTTCCCGGTACACCAGCATGGGGTCAGCCACCTACTCACTGTCACTCATCTTAAGGCAGCTGGAGGCCGTGCCCCGTTACTGCTTTCTCAGAGCTTGAGCCGCCCTAAGCTGCCTATTGTCGCTTCCCTTAGCCACTCCCCAGCCGCGTGCCACAGTCAACTCTGTATACTTCCTTGGGCCAAACTATCCTCCAGTAAATTGACGCCTTTCCACAAAGTTTTCATGTCGTGTGAATTAGTTTAAAACCATCACCTGACAATGATTATTCCAATATGTCCATACTATACCATCTACAAAATGCATTGTGCCTTGTCAGTCATTTTGATCATCCCTACGTTCGCTCAATGTGAGTTAGGTGATCTTTAATGACTTCATGTAAGGGGCATGGTTCTTGCCATCATAGAACTAGAATAACGTGGCTGAACAGTAGGCAACAAAATTTAGATAAAGGAATAATTTTTGACTGGCTTAGACAACGATTCAATCATTGCCTAACTTCAGTGTAAAAATTAAGTTCGAAGGGTCGTGATATGTAAGGTGTCAGGCAAATCCAACAACTTCCATGAGATCCCTGACATGATAGCAAATCCGGCAGTACGTCACATAGCTCCCAATTAATCCTGACATTAAATTAACCAAAGTAATACGATCAACGAGTGAGCAAATGGAATACCACAGACTAACACAAGAACACCTAAATCCATGTCATACCTTCCCACCATGAAACAGACGCAGTGCCGAGGGAAGAAACGAGAACAGAAGCCGAGAGCAGAGTCGTGTAGGCTAAGAGGCCCTATGATAAGGGACGGACACCCACATTGCCAGCCGACCGCCAGGACCACCCGCCAGCCCATGTTAAAAGATAGAGCCCTCCAGAAGAACAGTATAGATTTTACGATAACACTAAAAGGAACACACCAGCTGAAAGTTTTAGCGTGAGACTATACGCGTCTCTGTTACGTTGCAAACTTTAAAAACATTGCCCCACCACTAAAAGTATAACGTTTCTCATTGGATAGACAGAATTTTTCTAGACAAAGCTTAAGATTAACATTGAGACCCTGATTGGTCAGTTGAAAACACAGCCAGATACCTTTTTTTTTCAAACCAACTTCGGTAAATTGTAGTAAGGAGAAGTTAGGAGAGAATTGCTTCCGAGACGGCGAGGTGCGTAGAGCTGCGCGCCGACCGCTGACCCCTGACGCTGTCTAAACACCGACAAGGTAATGAACGCACGCCATAAGGCTTCACTCAGAACTGCAGAAGTCTCATCTGTTACATCCCCTTTTTACATAATACTAGAGTCGATCGTCAATTAAACTTCGTGGTATTCACATTTGCCACTAGAAGTTAAAATCTGAAACGCAATGATTTTTCTGTTATATAATTATTGAGAAGCCACATCAGCCACTGTAATTTACGACAAGTTAAATAAGTAATTAAGGATAATTGAGGCTCGCTGTAGACCATTTTGATAATTTTCTCTTTTATGAAAATTAACTTAAATCTAGATCATAGATGTGATATGGCATAGGTCATCCTTCGATCCATTGTAGAACTTGGAAACCTATTCAGGGAATATTCGTTCACATTTTTGTTGAACGCAGTTGGTTTTTATCATCCTGTATTAAAATACATCCTTTTATCAGTAGTGCAAGTTATAAACAATGTTTTGTGAGTAGAATAAAAATTCCAATGGTAAACTTAACTACTTTTTCGACGTTATTTTAACAGCTAACTAAAAAATAGGAAAGCCTTGAACCCCTTCCACTAAATTTAGTTAGTATTAAGATTCTTTTACAGGGAGTGCAGTGGAGCTGACGCTGAAATCATTAAGTATTTGATTATATCATCGCTAGTCTCTCTGAACTCTACATGTCATGTGTGGTCTGGCGTCTCCTTATCAGCAACAGGTCCCAGGTTCAAACTAGTCAATTCCCCAAAAAACACGCTCAGAGCGTCGTTTCGCGAAAGTGGTAGGGAGACACGACTTAGAACAAACAGACACCACGCAGAGTGTTAGAGACGGAAAGGTAAGGGAAGTCTTTGCGACGGTGTCTGCGGACGCCAAAATTAGGAACAAAACTTATGCACACACTGTCATGAAGAAGCAGGAATTTAAAGTTGGTATGTTAGTGCTTTTGCATACTCACCATAAGTCGTCTGCTCTTCAGCGGCGCAATGTTGTTGTTGTGGTCTTCGGTCCTGAGACTTGGTTGATGCAGCCCTCCATGCTACTCTATCCTGTGCAAGCTTCTTCATCTCCCAGTACCTACTGCAGCCTAAATCCTTCTGAATCTGCTTAGTGTATTCATCTCTTGGTCTACCTCTACGATTTTTACCCTCCACGCTGCACTCCACTACTAAATTGGTGATCCCTCGATGTCTCAGAACATGTCCTACCAACCGATCCCTTCTTCTAGTCAAGTTGTGCCACAAGCTCCTTTTCTCCCCAATTCTATTCAATACCTCCTCATTAGTTATGTGATCAACCCATGTAATCTTCAGCATTCTTCTGTAGACCACATTTCGAAAGCTTCTTTTCTCTTCTTGTGTAAACTGTTTATCGTCCACGTTTCACTTCCATACATGGCTACACTCCATACAAATACTTTCAGAAACGACTTCCTGACATTTAAATCTATACCCGATGTTAACAATTTTTTCTTCTTCAGAAACGCTTTCCTTCCCATTGCCAGTCTACATTTTATATCCTCTCTACTTCGACCATCATCAGTTATTTTACTCCCCAAATAGCAAAACTCCTTTACTACTTTAAGTGTCTCATTTCCTAATCTAACTCCCTCAGTATCACCCGACTTAATTCGACTACATTCCATTATCCTCATTTTGCTTTTGTTGATGTTCATCTGAAAACGTAATAGGACCCACCAATCTGGCAGAATTATTACAACAAATGACGGAAACCATGACAAGACAAAATAAAGAAATTGCGAACCAAATTAAAATTCAGAATGCAGAAACGTCGAAACAAATTGCAGAAACCACGAGACAAATGCGTGAGATAAAAGAACAAAACAAAAAAATTCAGTTACACCTAAGTCATATTGGATACGAGGCAAAATAATCTCGAGAAGTGATAGGAAACTTAATAATAGGTCACAATCAATTGAGAACAGACACTGACAAGT
Organism: Schistocerca cancellata; assembly: GCF_023864275.1. NCBI lineage: Eukaryota > Metazoa > Arthropoda > Insecta > Orthoptera > Acrididae > Schistocerca > Schistocerca cancellata. The sequence continues at coordinate 286,527,775 of NC_064627.1, forward strand.
TACAAGCGGACGTACAAACATTGCGTAATGACATTCAGGACGAGATAAACGTAATTACTAGACAAGTAGCAGGTACAGCGCGTGAAATTGTTGAAAACAGTGTGTTACACAAACGTATCATAAAAGCAGCGCTGAAAAGATATGATAATCCCATAGTCAAAATAGAAGCGCAAACGAAGCAACAATTTCAGAAATTGCGAACAGAGTTGTTGCAAACCATTGAGAGCGTAGTGAACATGATCGAATAAGCACTGAGTCTGCAACCCCATCCGTATCTGTAACAGCACCGGAAAAACAAGCAATTAACGAAGATATTACGCATTTGCGATTCCAATCACAGGCGGAAAGTAACATATGTGAAATCAGACAGCCTGCACAGCAACAAACACGTTTCGAAATTCTTGATGAACAAACGGCACCACAAACACATGCAGAACCACAAATGTATGTTTCAAGACAGTCCGGATCGTGCAATGAAGCGGCAAGGTTAGCCAGACAAGATACCGAACCAATACGTGACAATGGAAAGCCAGGTCGCGAAGAGTACAGTGCAATGCATTCAGCTACACGTTCACAATCGATGGAAGAAAATTATTGCGCACCACTCCAACGATACTACGCAAGGGTAGGCGAAAGTTACAGTGGACCATATCCAGTGGATCTACCACAACCGGAAAGAACGAAGGGAGAAATGATCAGAAACAAAAGTGGCGAAGAATCGCGAATTTCATATGGGACTATGACGAAGTACGACAACGATCATTTCCTCACAGTCAGAAAATTTCAACACTTTCGAGAAGGAAACTCATTACATCCACGAACTTTTATTGATCAATTCCGAGTAGGATTACCAGAACACTGGACGCTAGCTCACAAATTAGACTTTATATGTACACACATGTCAGGAACAGTCGCAGAAATCATGCAGAATGTTACAGCGACATGCCGATCGCACGAAGATTTCAGAGAGAAGTTTCTCTCACGATATTGGTCCAGCGAAGCACAGAACAGAGTGAAGTACGAATTATTACAGAACCCATATTTTGAAAATTCAGGAGAGAAGAACCCCGTCAAATTTTTCGAAGTAATGGCAAAGAAAAATCAATGCTTAGACGTACCATACAGTGACGGAGAGTTGATTAAATTATGCGCGATGAAGTTACCATCGAAATACCAGCAATCATTAGTAGGTCGCGGAGACAATGACGTCGAAGTATTCTAAGGAATTCTAAGGGAACTAGAGTTTATATTTCCGGAGGATGTCGCAAGAAAAAGACGAAGCGCACGTGAAAACGAAAGCAAAAAGCAGTGGAATCCACAAGACACAGTACGAAGAAACAATAATTACGAACCACGTGATAACTTCGCACCAAGAAACGACAACAGATTTCAACAAAAAGAAACGGTTATGGATTTAGAAGAGAATACGGCAATAACTATAATTCACCCAGGAACGGCAACTATTACAGAGGGAACAATGACAACCGGAACGGGTATTGGAGAACCAATAGATCGACAAATTGTCAACAAAGAAACCAATATCAACAAGCGGAACAAGAAAAGAGAATACAGATAGAAGAGGTGGAGGTAAGACCACCAAACCCCGAAAAACGTTCGAATTGACAGCTAAGCGCCCATGCCAAAGAGAATGACGCACCGACCCAGGATAATTGCAGCACCTTGAACAGAGAAGTAAATACCTTATCACGAGAAGAGAAGAAGGAAGAAACAAAACCGCAGGGACCAGATGAAAACGAAGACAAGAAAATAACAATATCGTGTTGGGACGAAATTAATTGGGAGAATACTGACGAGGAAGATGAATTACCAGAGGCATGCCCAACGAATGTAGGAGGAAAGGACGAAGTAATGAGTATTGCAGAGCTATTTGAGATGGAAAACAGGGAAAGCGAATTCAATGAGGATAATGCACAGTCGACAGAAGTTGAAAATAAGCTACTAGTGGGCACACAACCCAACGTATATAATGAACGAAGTTATGAAGTGATAATTAGAGCATTTAAATGCGATTATGTGGAAGTAGCGACGAAGAAGGAGAAGATAGACGAGGATGAGGAAAAAGTAGAGGATGTTTGAAGAAAGCTTAAATGAAGGAAGAAATAGAGAAGCGGAAATAAAAGAGAGAGAAGTAGCAGTCGAAAATTATCCTACAGAAAGTTCGAATTCACAAGGAAATTCCTGAAAAGACTCATGTATGATTCAGTGGAGGATTCGTTGATGCAAGAAGAAGAAGAACAGAACCAACCCTTTCAAATTCAACCAATTGTGAAGGCCATGGTAAAGCATATCCCAGTCAATATTGTAATTGATAGCGGAGGTGAACTGACCGCGATCTCAGAAAATTTATTCATGCAGTGTAATGCCAATGAGGAATTGCAAGTTCTGAAAACACGTAAGATTAAAGTAGGAGGTCCTATTAGACACAATGCTGCGGAAGTTACGAGACAAACAAGGTTAACTCTTTCGTGCCAAGATCAAAAGATCGAAGCCAACTTCGTGTTTACACCTGTAGATTTGATTATAGGTGCAGATTTTTTAAATGAGAGACGAGCGATAATAGATATGGGGAAAGGTAGCGTAACATTCGGGAATGTCACACTTCTCTTTGAGCAAAAGCTAAAATTAGAAGAAATACCAGTTATAAACAAACAATTAAGAATGATGCGAGATAAAGAGGATGAAGAATTAGAATGGTATGCACAAAAGGGGGAATCGCCTCAACTCATGTTAGAAGTCCATAAAGAAATCGACGAAAAATTGCAAGAAGTTCAAGGTATTTCGGCACACAGTAAAAGAGAATTAGAGGGTATTTTACGAGATAAAGCACAGGTATTTTTACCTAAGACTGGCAATATTAAACACTTTCAGTACAAGTTTGAAGTAAAACGGCACAAACCATTTAGAGTGCCACCCTATACAATCCCATTGAGCTACAGGAATAAAGTATTCCAGGAGATATCTCAAATGTTAGATGATGATATTATTGAACCAGCTACCCCCACATATAACAGCCCGCTCCATATTGTACAAAAACGAGATGGGAGCATCAGGTTAGTGCTCGATTCCAGACAGATCACCACAATCATAATCACTGAGACAGATCGCCCAGAAGAATTAGAGGAATTGATACAAAACTTCCACGGTGCTAGGACATTTTCAACTGATTATGGAGTAGTTTCTGGCAAATAGAATTGGCCCCAGAATATAAAAAATTTACAGCATCTATCGTATTCGGTATATGTTACCAATTTAAACGATTCCCATTTGGTTTAAACATACCATCAGCAGCGTTTATTAGGGGATTTAATACTATATTCAGTCCTGAAATTTTACAAAAAATTACTTGTTATGTTGATGATGTGGTTATAGCAGAACCCTCTTGGGAACATCAGAACGACACATTAAATCAGTTTTTACAGATCATGAAAGAGCATGGGGTCACAGTAAATACAACAAAATCCAAATTTGGAAGGCGAGAGGTCAAATTTCTAGGACACATAATTTCAGAGAAAGGGGTAATGCCCGACCCAGAAAAACTAACGGCAATCAAAGAATTCTGTACTTCATATATTAAGAAAACTCTCAGAGTATTTCTAGGTCTCACTGGATTCTATAAAAAATTTATTTGGATCGACTCTCTCGCAACACCACGCCTATATGCATTGACTGGAAAAAACACGCCATGGGTATGGGATCAACAAGCCAATGAAGAATTTTTAAAAGTGAAAAACGCACTAACAATAGCACCGATTTTAGCACATCCTGACCTAACACAAAATTTTTGTATGGCCACTGACAGTGCGAAAACAGGTTTAGGAGTTGTTTTATTCCAAGAATACGAACAGGCAGGGCTAAGATCATATAGAACAGTTGCATTTGCCGTCGTGTACTCACAAAAAGCGAGAAAAACTATTCAGTCACGGAGCTGGAAGCATTGGCCATTGTATGGGGGCTTCCAACGATTTCGATACTTCCTATTCGGAAGAAAAACAAAAGTATACACTGACCACAAAGCATTAGAATTTCTGTTATCCGCCAAACTAACTCATGGGAGGTTAGCCAGATGGATGTTAATACTACAAGAACTTGACTTCACTATTACACACATACCAGGACCAGCGAATGTATTAGCAGATGATTTATCACGATGTCCACAGGGTGCATCCAAAAAATGGTTCAAATGGCTCTGAGCACTATGGGACTTAACATCTGAGGTCATCAGTCCACTAGAACTTAGAACTAATTAAACCTAACTAACCTAAGGACATCACACACATCCATGCCCGAGGCAGGAATCAAACCTGAGAACGTAGCGGTGGCGCAGTTCCAGGGGTGCATCCAATAACATAGGTTTGGAAGCAGCAGAAGACCAGTTTACAATGTACTATATGAAACAAGTACCTTTCGAAAACTACATTACGACAGCATTGAAAAACATAGGCAAAGAACAGGACAAGGATCCCAAAATACTAGGAATCAAACACAAGTGGATAAGTAAGGATTTTCCAGACATTTGACAGCACTATCTCGTAAAAAACAATGTTTTATTTTTTAGACAAAATGTTGCAACGAATAAATGGTTAATTTATATCCCAGATGAACTAATTAATAAGTACATGTGGTATACACATTTAAGTAATGGCCACTTTGGACCAAAGAAATGTTTTTTAAAAATAAAACAAACAAGCCATTTTCCTAATATGGAAATGCAAAAAATGTATGATGGCTAAATGTGTCATTTTCCGAACCAAACCACCTATGTTTCCAATAATCCCTAAAAAATTAAAACAAATAGCTGCAATAGATTTTATGGGGCCCCTCCCACGCACAAAAAATGGATATATTTTCACATTTGTCGTTTTTGAACTTACTTCTAAATATGTTACCTTGACACCATTAAAACAGGCAATGGGTCTTACTATAAGTAAATCATTTAGACAAGATTTTCTCAGACAAGTAGGTCAAGTGGAACGAATAATTTTGGATAATGGCCCACAATACAAATCAGTGCAATGGCAGAACACGTTAAAACAACACAAAATAAAACCTATCTACATATCTAAGTACAAACCTAGTGTAAATCCAGCAGAACGATCTATGAAGGACATAGGCACTTTATGCCGATTATATGCAGGCAAAAGACACAACACTTGGGATATATGCCTTAAAGATTTTCAAGCAGTAATAAATTAAATGCCACATAGCACTACACTACTACCTCCAATTACTGTACTTAAAAATATTGAACCCCCAAACATAACCAGAGAAAATGTTAGATTTCCTATTGTACCACGTAGACAGCACAACAAGTCATAGCAACAGCACTCTCCAACATCAGATAGGCAGCTATTAAAAGAAAAGAAAGAGGAGATAGAACAGCAATTAAAAGAACATTCTCAATAGGCCGGAAAGTATTTGTAAAAACTCACCATCTCTCCAGCAAACAGAAACACAAAATACATAAGTTTTACGCTGCATACAAAGGACCGGTCATAGTTAGCCGAATTGCTCATGATAATGCTGTGGAACTAATGAACCCAAAAACAGGCAATACCTTAGGACTTCACCATGTGAGCCATATCAAAAAGTTTGAAAATTAATTTGATTACTGTTAAATAATTAGCACAATATTTCAAGTTTATGTTGCAGATAAGATCATCAGGAGAAAGAAGAATGAAGAGAGAGGAAGGTGGGGAAAAGAAAGTAGTTTCAATAAAAACAAAAACAAAAATAACACCAATAGTAGCATAGATTAAGGTGAAGGGATAAAACATAGATAGTCTAACAGCATGAAATACTAAAATGCTATACACCATGACACTACACAAAAATAAAAAACGAATTTGAGGATTCTTTTAGAAGTTAAGACTCAAAATATCTTAGAATTATAACATGGAAAGGGCACCAAAATTTGTAAAACTTTTTGAAAAGGTGTAAAACAATGTAGGTACTAGACATATGTTAGATGATTATAAGTAAAACCTTTTGTAAGAATCATTGTAAAAACTCCAGCAAGAAGTAAATGCAATGACCCACAAGTTGCAACGAGAGAAGTTTCAAGAAAAGAAAGGATGTAATTAGCAATACAGGATTCCTACAAGGCAGAATCATCGAGAGAAGGGAAAGGACAGTGAAACCAACAAAGGGGACTTGTATCCAAAGTCGGCAGTAAATCTACAGCTAAGGCGAACCCTGCTGGGACACGATACAACACAGAAGGCCAGAAAGGTCCTGGGACACCCCGACTCAGCGGAGCGAGCAAAAAACGGCCCGACGAGAAGACCGCTTGGGCAATCCACCACTGGCAAAAAAACGTGTGTAAAAGTCACACTACTGCTATTAAACAGCACGCTGATGCACAAAACTGAAGAAAACTTCCACAAAGTAGAACTGACATGTCCAAACAATTTATCTACATCTACATCTACATCTACATCCATACTCTGCAAGCCACCTGACGGTGTGTGGCGGAGGGTACTTTGAGAACCTCTATCGGTTCTCCCTTCTATTTCAGTTTCGTGTTGTTCCTGCAAAGAAAGATTGTCAGTATGCCTCTGTGTGGGCTCTAATCTCTCTGATTTTATCTTAATGGTCTCTTCGCAAGATATACATAGGAGGGAGCAATATACTGCTTGACTCCTCGGTGAAGGTATGTACTCGAAACTTCAACAAAAGCCCGAACCGAGCTACAGAGCGACTCTCCCCCCAAGTCCTCCAGTGGAGTTTATCTATCATCTCCGTAATGCTTTCATGATTACTAAATGATCCTGTAATGAAGCGCGCTGCTCTCCGTTGGATCCTCTCTATCTCTTCTGTCAACCCTATCTGGTTCGGATCCCACACAGGTGAGCAGTATTCAAGCAGTGGCGAACAAGTGTACTGTAACCTACTTCCTTTGTTTTTGGATTGCATTTCCTTAGGATTCTTCCAATGAATCTCAGTGTGGCATCTGCTTTACCGATGATCAACTTTATATGGTCATTCCATTTTAAATCACTCCTAATGCCTACTCCCAGATAATTGATGGAATTAACTGCTTCCAGCTGCTGAGATGCTATATTGTAGCTAAATGATAAATAATCTTTCTTTCTATGTATTCGCAGCACATTACATTTGTCTACATTGAGATTCAATTGCTATTCCCTGCATCAAGCGTCATTTCGTTGCAGATCCTCCTGCACTTCAGTAAAATTGTCCATTGTTACAACCCCTCGATATACCACAGCATCATCCACAAAAAGCCTCAGTGAATTCCAATGTTATCCACAAGGTCATTTATGTATATTGTGAACTGTTACTAACTGTTACTAAGAGGAGAACTTCAAAGCGACTAGTTATCAACAAATATTCCCATATCTTGCCTAGAGAAGAACCAAGAATCAAGTATGAAGCAGAGAAAAAGCAGGAAGAACAGAAGTTGAAGATTCGCAAGATTGAGACCAAGAAAGAAGATGGGTGAAGAATAGACGACATACCTTCCCAAATCCCTATCCTATTATAAACTAGTCATCTGCGAACTATTACAATGAAAAACGACCGCTTTCAGCGACACATAACGATGACTTTCACACATACAAAGCCAGTAAACCACGAAATTCTGCACTCACAGCTCCATTTCATTATGGGACCTCCACAACAGCAGCACACGGTTGCAAAACCAACAAGGAATGACGGAAGAGGCTGTACATCAAATATTTGCCCACATCCATCTCGCTCAAGTCCATCAACTTCGTGCAAAAACATTCGTCAGCTTCATGCATAAACATTCATAGGATAATGAAAATGTGTGAAAGCATGTGACGTAGGAATTGTGCAGAAGATGCGTGTAAAAAACTAAATAATTAAAGCACACCAGTCAGCTAATAAACTACAAAATAACAGTCATTGACTAAGGAATTAAGTAAAAAATAGACTATCGATAAAAATAAGTCATTAGTTCTGAAATGGACAGTATATAAAGAAGAAAAGTACGGTATAATAATCACTAAAACTATACGCCACTTATTTTCTCCGCATTAAAAATACAAGAATAACTATATTTTACTTATTTTCTCCTTATAAAAACAAAGAATAAAAAATTATCTTGTTGGATGTTTTCCCCTTTTTTAACATTGTACCATTTGTAATTTCTTAGACTTTCCTGGCGATTTGATGACATCTCGTGGAAATCGGGGCTTCTGCTGGATATCAGCGTCTTCCAAACACGATATTTCGACGTCATTACTTGATGTCTTCATCAGGTGTTCCCTGAGACTGGCTGCTTGCTGGACCGGGTCGCATACTTATGCCTGCCCGGTGCCTGGTGTTCTGTTTGCCATTCCCTAGTCGGTCCGCGCCCACGAGTCGCGCTATCCTGTCGTTCTAGGTGTTCCCTATTCTGTCCGCGCCCACTCCGGCCGCCTCCAACTGCGGTCGTGGCCTCCTGGTGTTCCCTTCTCAGTCCGTGCCCGTGAGTGGCGCTCCCCCGCCACTCTGGACGTTCCCTATTCCGTCCGCGCGCGCTCTGGCTGCCTCCAACTGCGTTGGTGGCCTCCTGGTGTTCCCTTCTCGGTCCGCGCCAGCGAGTGGCGCTCCCCTGCCGCTCTGGACGTTCCCTATTCCGTTCGCGCCCGCTCTGGCCGCCTCCAACTGCGGCTGAGGCTTCCTGGTGTTCCCTTCTTGGTTCGTGCCCCCAGTGTCCGGATGTCTGAGGCTCGTTGTTAGTGTTGGAAACATATTTTCTCCAGTATTGCTTCAGCAGTTCAAATGCCGAGTTCCATGCAGTGCTTAGCTGGTATCTTGCTTCCCGGTTAATCAGGTTTTGTGCGATCTTTATCTCTATAGATTCAGTGATGACACTATCCCAGAACCTGGGGGTCTGGGCCATGACCTTGGTGTTCTCATAATCCATGGAATGTTCCAAAGCTAGGCAGTGTTCTGCTATTGTTCAGCAGATATGCGACCTGGTCCAGCAAGCAGCCAGTCTCAGGGAACACCTGATGAAGATGTCAAGTAATGACGTCGAAATATCATGTTTGGAAGACGCTGATATCCGGCAGAAAACCCGATTTCCACGAGATGTCATTGTACCATTTGTTAGGATAATATCTCAATACTTGTGTATGTATATTTCTTTGTCAAAGCAATTCTTGGAATTAATTCTTATTTGTTAGTGTAACAATGTTGAAATGAGTGTCTAGAAACAAAAACATTTTACTTGTACATGATATTTAGAAAATGGGTTAGGAATAGATTTTACTTAATTACTACATTTATAAAAAAAATATTTCTAAGAAAATCGATGTGAAAGACTCCTCACTTTCGATAACAAACTTCTTAAAAAAACAAACTTCACACTTAAATAAAGAAAGACAATAAATAAAAATTAATAATGATAATAGCATAAAAATATTCTTCACTTCTCAATAGAAACATATTTTTGAGATTAATGTGGAAGAATATAAAAATATAAATTAGTAATACAAACTAGCATAGAACTAGAATAACGTGGCTGAACAGTAGGCAACAAAATTTAGATAAAGGAATAATTTTTGACTGACTTAGACAACGATTCAATCATTGCCTAACTTCAGTGTAAAAATTAAGTTCGAAGGGTCGTGATATGTAAGGTGTCAGGCAAATCCAACAACTTCCATGAGATCCCTGACATGATAGCAAATCCGGCAGTACGTCACATAGCTCCCAATTAATCCTGACATTAAATTAACCAAAGTAATACGATCAACGAGTGAGTAAATGGAATACCACAGACTAACACAAGAACACCTAAATCCATGTCATACCTTCCCACCCTGAAACAGACGCAGTGCCGAGGGAAGAAACGAGAACAGAAGCCGAGAGCAGAGTCGTGTAGGCTAAGAGGCCCTACGATAAGGGATGACACCCACATCGCCAGCTGAGCGCCAGGACCACCCCCCAGCCCATGTTAAAAGGTAGAGCCCTCCAGAAGAACAGTATAGATCTTACGATAACACTAAAAGGAACACACCAGCTGTAAGTTTTAGCATCAGACTATACGCGTCTCTGTTATGTTGCAAACGTTAAAAACATTGCCCCACCACGAAAAGTATAACGTTTCTCATTGGATAGACAGAATTTTTCTAGACAGAGCTTAAGGTTAACATTGAGACTCTGATTGGTCAGTTGAAAACACAGCCAAATACCTTTTTTTTAAACGAACTTCGGTAAATTGTAGTAAGGAGAAGTTAGGAGAGAGTTGCTTCCGAGACGGCGAGGTGCGTAGAGCTGCGCGCCGACCGCTGACCCCTGACGCTGTCTAAACACCGACAAGGTAATGAACGCATGCGGTGCCGCCATAAGGCATTACTCAGAACTGCAGAAGTCTCATCTGTTACATCCCCTTTTTACGTAATACTAGTGACGATCGTCAATTAAACTTCACGTTATTCACATTTGCTACTAGAAGTTAAAATCTGAAACGCAATGATTCTTCTGTTATATAATTATTGAGAAGCCACATCAGCCACTGTAATTTACGACAAGTTAAATAAGTAATTAAAGATAATTGAGGCTCGCTGTAGACCATTTTGATAATTTTCTCTTTTACGAAAATTAACTTAAATCTAGATCATAGATGTGATATGGCATAGGTCATCCTTCGATCCATTGTAGAACTTGGAAACCCATTCAGGGAATATTCGTTCACATTTTTGTTGAACGCAGTTGGTTTTTATCATCCTGTATAAAAATATTTCCTTTTATCAATAGTGCAATTTATAAACAATGTTTTGTGAGTAGAATAAAAATTCCAATGGTAAACTTAACTACTTTTTCGACGTTATTTTAACAGCTAACTAAAAAATAGGAAAGCCTTGAACCCCTTCCACTAAATTTAGTTAGTATTAAGATTCTTTTACAGGGAGTGCAGTGGAGCTGACGCTGAAATCATTAAGTATTTGATTATATCATCGCTAGTCTCTCTGAACTCTACATGTCATGTGTGGTCTGGCGTCTCCTTATCAGCAACAGGTCCCAGGTTCAAACTAGTCAATTCCCCAAAAAACACGCTCAGAGCGTCGTTTCGCGAAAGTGGTAGGGAGATACGACTTAGAACAAACAGACACCACGCAGAGTGTTAGAGACGGAAAGGTAAGGGAAGTCTTTGCGACGGTGTCTGCGGACGCCAAAATTAGGAACAAAACTTACGCACACACTGTCAAGAGGAAGCAGGAATTTAAAGTTGGTATGTTAGTGCTTTTGCATACTCACCATAAGTCGTCTGCTCTTCAGCGGCGCAACGCGAAGTGGCGTCTACTGTACGACGGTCCTTATGTTATTGTCAGCATTCCGCATCCTGCAACATCCTTAAAAACAGATTTATTGGCCTATATGCTCACCGTGATCTTAGAGTATATCATGCTCAACAGTAAACACATCAATGGATCATGCTTAAGTTATACACAACTATTAAACACACGTACCTCATAGTACTTCTACAGAGAAGTTACGTTGTATAAGAGTTTTATGTAAGCTGTTCTTGTCAGCAGCAGAAGGAGAAAGAAGAGATTCGTCTTCGCCGAATACTCACAGCAGCCACGTAAAATTTTAAAGCAAATTTTATATTAACTTTTATACAGGTGTGAAGAAGATATATTTTCAGCCTACGAGATTGACTATCTGCACCGTCAGTCTTCGACTACTAACGTCTGATTGACGTGAATACTTAATCATTCTACACCCTTACACTTTCACCTTGAAACTGACTGGATACGCATCTCACCACTGAACACACACACTTACGATAGCTAAGGCCCTGCTTACAATGCACACTTACACTCGTGTCGAAGTATTTTTTGTGTTTGGTGTTAGTTCAAAAAATGGTTCAAATGGCTCTGAGCACTCTGCGACTTAACTTTGGAGGTCATCAGTCGCCTAGAACTTAGAACGAATTAAACCTAACTAACCTAAGGACATCACACACATCCATGTCCGAGGTTGGTGTTAGTTCATTGCTTTTGTTATTTGGTTATTTGTATTTGTGCACTTGGTATTATTGCTGGTGGGGGATGTCGTATCAAATCCTCCTCTATTTCAGGTGACATCATTTGCATGAGCAAAACATGGATCTAAACTTGTGATTATTGTAAATACTGTAAATATTGTAAACTTATGTAATGCTATATAAAAATATTTCTATGTGACCAATCATACTTGTATGCAGACAAGAGAAAAATGTTTCTGTGTTTATGTAAAGACAATATGTAATATGTTTGTATGTATTTGTACCTATGTAAAAACCTATATGTAACATGTTTCTATGTATTTATCTGTATATACTTAAAGCTAAATGATATATGCTCATTTGTATATGTTATCTATAATTGCTACATGTGTCCATATGTGAAAAGTTATGAGACTTGCATAACCTGAAACTATGTGTGGACGTTTACTGTACGTCGCTGAACTTGTAACTACGAGGAAACTGGTGTGGAAAACCACATAATTGAGAAAGACTATTCATGATGTATTGGTGTGTGTACAGACGTGATGAACTATTTATGTTTGAAATTTGTTTAAAAACTGTTAATATAAAGTCGTGTTACGAATTGTTTGCGTAAAGACTTGTCAACGGACATCTGTTCCACCTCACAACTACTTATGTACGAATATTTGTATATCGCCTGCCAAACTGAGTACGTGAAAAAACTGTCATAGTGAAGTGCACCGACACTTTTGAGTGCATCGCAAACTGACATTTACTACGCTGCATCTCTCCAAGTTCAAATGGTTCAAATGGCTCTGAGCACTATGGGATTTAACATCTCAGGTCATCAGTCCCTAGAGCTTAGAACTACTTAAACCTAACTAACCTAAGGACATCACACACATCCATGCCCGAGGCAGGATTCGAACCTGCGACCGTAGCGGTCACGCAGTTCCAGACTGAAGCGCCTAGAACCGCTCGGCCATCAGGCCCGGCCATCTCTCCAAGTCTGAATAGCAAGAACTGGTTTACAACTGCACCTATGATGCAAAACGATTAAGACTACTCGACGGGTGGAGTAATTTTGGACGGGTCCTCAGCAAGCAAAATGTTCACGGAAATGAGGGACACTCTTACCTGGTCTAAACGAGGTTCGTGCCGTCCGAGGTCCTACTTCCACGCCTTCACGAACTTATTCTGTGGAAAAGGAATCCACCAGTCTTCTATCAGGCGATGTACGACCCAGGGAAAAAAAAAAAAAACGTGACATCAGTCTAAATAAACAGTGTAACCAGTGAAGAAATATAAACTGTGCTACGAGTGATCGCGCACACGCATCTCTATCAAAACTGCGAACTGTGACATTTAACTGCTATAGACAGCCTTTATAATGTTGTATGTTTTTGGTTCATGGAACTGTGAAGACGACACGTCTTGAAAAGACGTTATATCTGAAACATAAGACATTTCAAGCTCAATACTGTGCGAAAGACTATCAGCAATAAGAATTTGTAATTTTATGTTAACCAATGTTGTAACTTCAGGATTTTGTACCGGTTTTAAATGTTAATCCACATTTGTGAAATCCATGAGGATAAATCTTGTCTCTGCCACGTCGTGTGCACATGAACACATGGATTGAGTATAAATTATGTACCATTGTGTCGTGTGATGAACTCGCTTCGCGCTGGTACTGAACTTCACGCGGTAGTTGCAATACCAACATGAAAACTATTACAGGCGCACGCGCCACATTCAGTCATTGAAAATCTATTTTGTGTAAATATTATGATATGTATGTTATATATGATACGTATATGTATTTGTAGACTTACGTATGCAATGTGATTTAGAGTGAGCTGCTCGCCTGCAGGTGTGCCCTTTCGCCTCGCAACAGTTTAAAGGCACATTTGCATGCTGAGCTTTTACTACCAGTAAACGTAATTATAAGTAATGAAATAAAGAAATAATTTGAGCCATAGATAACGTCCACGGCTGTATAAATATTGTATGCAGCCACTGGAAACATTTGAAGATTTTTGATCGTCAAATTATTAGCAGAATAAGAGGCTCTTTTTGTTTTCTAGGTCTTGTCCAGATTGGACGTATTTTGACACACCGCCATTAATATTGCGTTATTTTATCAATACATTCACGAGTTGCAACCAAACGGCACTCGTAATTACATAACACAAGTTTCAATGTAAGTGTCGTAATTTGTGTTCTATTTCAGAATATACTGTTATTACTAACCTATGTATGTTTTGTTTTGTATCTTTAGTCATTGTAAGATTGTTGGGCGACTTGGCATGGCAAAAGGTTCCGTACTTCTAAGCAAAAAGTCGTCCAGCTCGATCCACCGTCGTCTTCGGCTGTCTTATTATGAAGTCCGATTGTAGTAACACACAGACAGAAGAAACACTGTTAAAAAATACATGAACGGACCCATAACAAAAAAAACATGCTCAAACGTCGAGAGTTTGTATGACATTTAATATTCATTACTATAACTCATTGTATTGTCTCGATCCAGGTACGAACGACCTAAAATTAAAGACTGTTATGTGACATTTTTTGTACATATGTTTTCTGGCCAGATGTAAGAGAGGGTCCTAACGCCCTAATCTGGTCAGGCTGAATAAGCAACAAATTCATTAAAAAATCAGGTGGTGACAGAAACGTCGTCTATGTTTGCAACCCTCCTCAGCACGCTTTGGGGGAGCTAAGCCTATCTACTTGCAAAGTTTTTATGACACCAAATACTTAGCACACCTGCTGTTAAATTCACATTCAAAGGCACGCAGTTCCTTGAAAATCTTTCTGATTTTTTTGTAGGCTACGAATTGCGAGTGATCTTCAACAATAATAGACTAAGAGCATTTTCAAATTGGATCTTATCAAGCTGTAGTAATTTGGAAAAAACGGTGCCACCTTGTGCTTTAAATTACTCCGGCAGACGCGATGAACAATGTTGGAAAGCGATCTTCAAACTTAAGAAAATTTGTGAGCCAGTACATTTACACAAGTTATTTTCTTTTAACAAAAGATATTCACACAAAAAGTTAAAAGTACTCGAGCAGTTTTGTTACATGGCAGTTACCTTTATTTAAAACCATTTATGTGATGCTCATAAGAAGCTAATTTGGTGCTAATGGAAACTGTCATGCTTTTATCAAAAGACTAACTGTATAAAAATAGCATAATGGTTTCTAAAGTAGTTAGGTTGAGTTACTAGAGTGTATTCAATCAAAAGAAAAATCTTTCGTATAATTTAAAGCACAAAACGTTATCACGCTGGGCACTTGATGGGCCTCTTCATATTCACTTGAACAATATTCAGTCTACAGTGTTAATGACGATAGTGATGCTCTGTAGATGATGCCAATAGCATCCATTATCCTGTGAGCTCCTTACCTTCTATTGTCACGAAACTTTTCATTGTTAATGGTGTTTTTTAAAACAAAATGAGTTATCAATTGATGACCAAGTGGACATTCCTTTGTTGAGAAGCGGAACTATTTGTAAGAATCAAAACTACTTTCAGAATTGTAGGAAATGTAGAGTGCAGTTTAAGTGGTTCACCATGGATCCTCGGATTATATGAACTGATAGTGGTTTGGAGACCTGCCATCCAATGTTTCATTGGACTTCTTCGAACAACATGTGTATAAGTTACGGCCAAAGATTACTTCATAGCTTTAGTAGTAAACAAGCCACATCTGTCCTTGATTCGAGGTTTCCTACCGGTTAATGGATTCAGAAGTAGCCTATAATATCCAAAAAATTGCTTCTATAAATTTACCCCATAAACAGGAATATGAATGATGGTTGTTGTTTTGTGTTCTTCAGTTCGAAGACTGGTTTGATGCATCTCTCCATGCGACTCTTTCCTGCGCGAGCGTCTCCCTCTACGATTTTCATTCCCCCCCACTCCCACACACTCTTTCCTCAAATACTAAATTGGTGATCTGTTGATGTCACAGAATGTGTCCTAACAACCTAATAACCAGTCCCTTCCTTTGGTCAAGTTGTGTCACAAATTTATTGTTTCCCCAATTCTATTCAGTACCTCCTCATTAGTTACCTGGTCTACCCATCTAATCTTCAACATTCTTCTGTAGCATCACATTTCGAAAGCTTCGATTCTCTTTTTATTTAAACTGTTTATCATCCATGTTTCACTTCCGTGCATGGCTGTACTCGCAATACCTTAAGAAAAGTCTTCCTAACACTTAAATCTAAATTCGATGTTAAAAAATTTATCTTCTTCAGAAACCTTTCTTGTCATTGTCAGTCTACATTTTGTAGCCTCTCTACTTGAGCCATCACCAGTTACTTGCTGCCCAAATAGAAAAATTCATCTACTAGTTAAGTGTCGTGTTTCGTAATCCAATTCCCATAGCATCACCTGATTTAATTCGACTACCTTCCATTATCTTCGTTTTCCTTTTTGTTGATGTTCGTCTTACCCTCCTTTGGAGACACTGTCAATTCCGTTCAACAGCTCATCCAAGTCTTTTGCTGTCTCTGACAGAATTACAATATCATCGACAAACCTCCTTCATCTTTAATTTCTACTTCAGACCTTTCTTTGATTTCCTTTACTGCTTACTCAATGTACAGATTGAATAACATTGGGGATAGGCTACAACTCTGTCTCACTTCCTTCGCAAACACTGCTTCCCTTTTCATACCCTTCTACTCTTATACCTGCTGTCTTGTTTCTGTGTAAGTTGTACAGTGAGCAAAAGACTACCCCTGCTACCATCAGAATTCCAAAGAGAATATATCAGTCAATATTGCCAAAAGCTTTCTCTAAGTCTGCAAATGCTGTAAATGTAGAGTTGCCTTTCCTGAACCTATCTTCAAAAATAATTGGTAGGGTCAGCGTGGCCTCGCGTGTTCCTACATTTCTCCGGAAGCCAAATTGATCTTCCCCTTGATTGGCATCAATCAGTTTTTCCATTCCTCTGTAAAGAATTCGTGTTAGTATTTTGCAACCACGACTTATTAAACTGATAGTTTGGTAATTTTAACAGCTGTCAGCAACTGCTTTGTTTGGAACTCTCTTCCGCCCGCATCTCGTGGTCGTGCGGTAGCATTCTCGCTTCCCACGCCCGGGTTCCCTGGTTCGATTCCCGGCGGGGTCAGGGATTTTCTCTGCCTCGTGATGACTGGGTGTTGTGTGCTGTCCTTAGGTTAGTTAGGTTTAAGTAGTTCTAAGTTCTAGGGGACTTATGACCACAGCAGTTGAGTCCCATAGTGCTCAGAGCCATTTGAACCATTTGGAACTCTGTAAAATTCCTCTCGCAGTGTCATATCTCTCATCTCATCTTCATTTACGTCCCCTTCCATGTTTATAACATTGCTTTCAAATTCATCTTCCTTGTATAAACCCTCTATATACTTCTTCCACCATTCAGCTTTTACGTCCCCTTCCCTGTTTATAACATTGCTTTCAAATTCATCTTCCTTGTATAAACCCTCTATATACTTCTTCCACCATTCAGCTTTTACGTCCCCTTCCCTATTTATAACATTGCTTTCAAATTCATCTTCCTTGTATAAACCCTCTATATACTTCTTCCACCATTCAGCTTTTCCTTATTTGCTTAGGACTAGTTTTCCATCTGAGCTCTTGATGTTCATAAGCTACTTCTTTTATCCACAAAATATCTTTAATTTTCTTGTACGCGGTATCTATCTTTCCCCTAGTGAAATGTGCTTCTAAATACTTACATTTCTCCTCTTAGCCTTTTTGCACTTCCTGTCAAGTCTGATTTCCAGGGTCAGATGTGGACTCTAACCACATTTCATTAGATCTTAACTGTAGATTAAAGCCGAAGAAATTAGAGAAAGGTAAGAAATTAAGGAGATGGGACCTACATAAGTTGAAAGAACCAGACTTTGCTGAAAGTTGCAGAGGGAGCATTAGGTAACGGTTGACTAGAAGAGGGCAAAAGAATACAGTAAAAGACGGGTGCGAAGCATTAGGAAATGAAATATGAAGGCAGCAGAGGATCAAATACGTAAGAAGAGGGCCATTAGAAATCCTTGGATAACACAACAGAAATTTAATTTAATTGACGAAAGGAGAAAATGTAAAAAAAAAAAATCAGCAAATGAAGCAGACGAAAGGTAATACAAACGTTTAATAAAACAGGATGACATGAATTGTGAAATGGCTATGAATGATTCTATTCAATAATATACAAACTGCCACGACCAACCTTTTTATTACCACCGTTTCATTCTGCTTTGCTCTACAACGCGAATATGAAAAATCTGTCCGAAATAATGCACACATAAATAACCTCAACTGTTTATGTACTTATCGCTTATGTTCCGCCACTCTGCGAACAGCGTATTCATCAGCGCTGTCGTGTTGGCAACCAACACAATATGCATCTACATCACCCCACTATCTACTCACACACCCACTTACACACTGATACCAGTTGTGTTGCCCTTTGTCCAAAGATAAGCTGCCTTTATCGAAGAAGACGGCTTGCCACTGGCTGAACCATTCGCCTCCCCGGATCGGTTTTCATGTTTCATTTTCTGTTTACACGGAGGTGACAAATGTCATGGGATAGCGATGTGCAATTATTATAGATGACTGTAGTGTCGCGTACACTAGGTATAAAAGGGCAGTGCATTGGCGTAGCTCTCATTTGTACGCAGTTGATTAACGTGAAAAGGTTCCCGACGTGATTTTGGCCGCACGACGGGAATTAACATACTTTGAATGCGGAGTTGGAGCTAGACGCATAGGAGATTTCATTTCAGAAATCGTTAGGGAATTCAGTAATCCGAGATCTGAACTGTCAAAAGTGTACTGAGAATACAAAATTTCTGGCATTATCCCTCACTACGGACAACGCAGTGACAGACGTCCTTCACTTAATGACGGATAGCAGCAGCGTTTGCTTAGAGTTGCCAGTGAAAACAGACAAACAACACTGCGTGAAGTAACCGTAGAAATTAAGGTGGGACGGACGACGAACATATCCGCGAGGACAGTGAGGTGAAATTTGGTGTTAATGAGCTATGGCAGCAGACTACCAAAGCGAATGCCTTTGCTATCAGCACGACGTCACTTGCAACGCCTCTCCTGGGCTTGTGACCATATCGGCTGGACACTAGAAGACAAGAAAAACGTGGCCTGGTCGGATGAGTCCGATTTCAGTTGGTAAGAGATGATGGTAGTGTTAAAATCTGGCACGGACTCCGCGAAGTCATGGACCCAAGTTGCCAACAAGGCACTGTGCAAGCTGGTGGTGGCTACATATTGGTGTGGGTTGAGTTCACATAGAATGGACAGGATCCTCTAGCCCAGCTGAGCCGATCGTTGACTTGGAGACCACTTGAAGTCATTCATGGATTTCATGTTCCCTAACAACGATCGAATTTGTATTTATGACAATGCGCCATGTCACTGGGCCAAAGTTGTTGGCAACTTGTTTGCAGAACATCCTGGATGATTCGAACGTATGGTTTGGCCACCCAGATCGCTCGACATGAATCCCATCGAACATATATGGGACATAATCGAGAGGTCAGTTCGTGCACAAAATCTTGCACCGGCAACACATCCGCAATTATGGATGGCTTTAGAGGCAGCATCGCTCAGTATTTCTGCAAAGGACTTCCATGGACCTGTGGAGTCCACGCCACGTCGAGTTGTTGCACTATGCAGAGCAATAGGAAGTCCGACACAATGTTAGGAGGTATCCCACGGTTTTTGTCAGTGCTCCACACTGAATGAAATCGAGGATGTAGAGTAATCGTTACAGCTCGTTAGCAGTGTTACTATGAACATTAGCTATCTGAAACAACATGCGCCACTTCCAGTCCTTCTATTGTTATCATCAAAGGACATTTAATTCATAGGACATTTTATAACTGTTTAAACGAAGCAGAAATATCTATTTAGGAAACATTTATAAAATATGATCATTTTAATGTTGAAATCTGATTTATTATCACATTTTATGTATTTTTGAACAATTTTTGAAGCTGCTGTGCAGCCTGTTATGTATCGTCTTAATATACACTCCTGGAAATGGAAAAAAGAACACATTGACACCGGTGTGTCAGACCCACCATACTTGCTCCGGACACTGCGAGAGGGCTGTACAAGCAATGATCACACGCACGGCACAGCGGACACACCAGGAAACGCGGTGTTGGCCGTCGAATGGTGCTAGCTGCGCAGCATTTGTGCACCGCCGCCGTCAGTGTCAGCCAGTTTGCCGTGGCATACGGAGCTCCATCGCAGTCTTTAACACTGGTAGCATGCCGCGACAGCGTGGACGTGAACCGTATGTGCAGTTGACGGACTTTGAGCGAGGGCGTATAGTGGGCATGCGGGAGGCCGGGTGGACGTACCGCCGAATTGCTCAACACGTGGGGCGTGAGGTCTCCACAGTACATCGATGTTGTCGCCAGTGGTCGGCGGAAGGTGCACGTGCCCGTCGACCTGGGACCGGACCGCAGCGACGCACGGATGCACGCCAAGACCGTAGGATCCTACGCAGTGCCGTAGGGGACCACACCGCCACTTCCCAGCAAATTAGGGACACTTGCTTCTGGGGTATCGGCGAGGACCATTCGCAACCGTCTCCATGAAGCTGTGCTACGGTCCCGCACACCGTTAGGCCGTCTTCCGCTCACGCCCCAACATCGTGCAGCCCGCCTCCAGTGGTGTCGCGACAGTCGTGAATGGAGGGACGAATGGAGACGTGTCGTCTTCAGCGATGAGAGTCGCTTCTGCCTTGGTGCCAATGATGGTCGTATGCGTGTTTGGCGCCGTGCAGGTGAGCGCCACAATCAGGACTGCATAAGACCGAGGCACACAGGGCCAACACCCGGCATCATGGTGTGGGGAGCGATCTCCTACACTGGCCGTACACCACTGGTGATCGTCGAGGGGACACTGAATAGTGCACGGTACATCCAAACCGTCATCGAACCCATCGTTCTACCATTCCTAGACCGGCAAGGGAACTTGCTGTTCCAACAGGACAATGCACGTCCGCATGTATCCCGTGCCACCCAACGTGCTCTAGAAGGTGTAAGTCAACTACCCTGGCCAGCAAGATCTCCGGATCTGTCCCCCATTGAGCATGTTTGGGACTGGATGAAGCGTCGTCTCACGCGGTCTGCACGTCCAGCACGAACGCTGGTCCAACTGAGGCGCCAGGTGGAAAAGGCATGGCAAGCCGTTCCACAGGACTACATCCAGCATCTCTACGATCGTCTCCATGGGAGAATAGCAGCCTGCATTGCTGCGAAAGGTGGATATACACTGTACTAGTGCCGATATTGTGCATGCTCTGTTGCCTGTGTCTATGTGCCTGTGGTTTTGTCAGTGTGATCATGTGATGTATCTGACCGCAGGAATGTGTCAATAAAGTTTCCCCTTCCTGGGACAATGAATTCACGGTGTTCTTATTTCAATTTCCAGGAGTGTATATGTCACGTATATGACACCTGTTGACCGCATGTTGATGCCCTGTTATTTACTTATCCCAGTAATAGATCAGATAGTAAAATAAATGACATTTGCCTCAATGTAAAAAGAGTTTATTTGCATGCCTTACAAGAATAAATGTAGTATTGTAAGCAGTCAGTGACCGCAGTGACTATGGAAATGGCAATAATATCAGTCATTTTCGATTATTTTTCAGTTTTATCACTGTCCCATCCCCACCCGTCCCATACAGAGGTGCTAGGAATGTTCAATCCCCAGTGTTATCCCAGATAGTAAGTCATATGTGTTCCTAGATTAATTGGAAATTCTTCCCGCACCCCACAACTACTCCTCATATTCAGACATCACTTCTTAGGCTGGTCCCAGAGCCATGTTCATTATCTGGCGTCCCTGTGTCTGGTGCTAGTTATCAGATAATTTTATTTCCAGTTATATACTCCTCATCTTTTCCGATTTTACTGATACTTCCTCTTTCTGTATTTTGTTTGCATTTTGGTATGGCTACCAACCTGTATTTATTTGTGAGAATCTGTCTCCCAGCCTTTACAGAAACAACCTGTTTCTTGGAATTGTTCATGCCATGGCCTTTTGTTCTGTACTGCAGGAGGATCTACACCATACTTAGTACGCAAGTCACGCTGAACAGTTATTACTGACCCGCTCTGCGCAAAACGTAGAACACGAAACGGTTTCTGCTGTCCCGACACCATTTTCAATAGAACTGAAGCGAACGCACATTGCTGCTATTTAGGGGGAACCATGTAAAATTCGAGAGTTTGCTCTTTCCAACAGTACGTTGTTCAAGTACATATCTCAAATAACATAATAGTAACGACTTTTTAAATATCAGATGATTCTTTTTGATACACCCTATATATGGTACGGTATATCATTGCATTGCAAGCTGATTTTTTTTCTTTTTCTTTTTTTTTACACTAACCGACTGACTGGTTATTTCACTATGCTAACTGACTTAGGCAAGTCCAGAATTGTGTATTAACTCACTTTACTGACTTCTCTCTAACGTTCTTACCAAAAACTAAACAGACTATTCTCAGAGCGGATAATGCCATCCGACATGTTCTTGGTAGAGACATAATTAACTCATCCCTTTCCGCTTTTCTCTTCGTGCTTTGGTAACAAAGGCAGCAGAAATTGCTTAAGCGAGTTTCTAATCGATTGTAAAATATGCAAAGACAAAAAAACTCGACAGTTACTGTGAATCGCCGATCTACATAGTTTAATTTAGTGCTGCAGTGATATTACTTATGTGAAACTTGATCTAACAGAAACAGAATAAAAGCGTCATCAGAAGACGAGGTCCCGTTTTCCCTTCTGTACCAAATATAAGTAGGCTAATCACATAGCTTAGTTACGTTTCGTGTATTTACATGTGGGCTTGAAGCCCATCCATCATTCTGTGATCTGTGGTGCTGCGATAGCAACATGATGATTTGCTCGTTAAGCTATTCAGACTTTCGCTTGAATGCGTGAATGGGATCAAAGGCGTATTCTACGTACATTGCTTTCCAAATCATTTCGACTTTCCTCATTTCGCTCTATCGACAGCTGCATGGCAATAGCTTTCAAAATCGATTACAGTTCTTCGAATGGTGTCTATGAAAATCGTACAGTAACGCGGCGTTCCTGTGCAAAGTTTTGTTTCAGTATGAAGAGTCGTTTACAGGCCATTGAAAAATCACCCATTTAACATAGATAATTACAGACCGTCTTAAGAGGAGTTGGAACACCCTATCCTGACAATGTTAAATTTAGTGACCTAGCTTTCCTGTATTTCAGGAACCACTGTAGCCATTGACATGAACCTTTTGCATGACATTAAGCTGTATGGTCTAAGTCTACTGAACTACAATAACTGCATTTCAGCAACTGCTTTCGGAAATACAATTTTTTAACTACACGGTTAAAATTTCGTGTACTTTTTTGTACGTTATCCTAAATAATTTTAATTATACGTAATATTATGTTGTTCTTTTAGTTCATTAGACTCCGGATATGTATGTTATTACTCCCTGAAAATCTGAATACTCTACTTGAAGTGGTTTCTGAGATTTAGGAAAAAATGTAACAGGAAATGTAAATTTTCAGGAACAGCTTCTAAAGTTTCAAAAGAATCACTTAATATATGCTTAATTTTTTTATTTTTAGTCACTCCAAAGCAGCCTACTCCATACTGTATATCATCTGCGAGGTGCCGGGGCTAGCAGTGTATTTAACACTAAATTCTTCTTGAATCTTCATATGGAAATATGGAAATGATGCTCTAAGCCCCTCCGTTTCTAACTCCGAATTTTGCTGTTGCACATGGATTAAGAAGAAACGCGAACTGACTGTAATCGACCATGCAAGTGGAGTAGAAAAGAGTTTGCCACGTGCAATAATTTAATTGGATAGAAATTAAGGAAAGTTTCAATAACGTAGTAAGATATGAAAGGGTTGCTCTACCGATTAACAGAATGAAAGTTCTGTCCAAAATAACAATTTGATTTACTGTGACTAAACTCAAAATAATAAACAAAACACATGAAACATTTACAATACATCAAATTGGATACTCAAATAAATGAAGTGAAGGTGAAGTTGTCCATAAACTAGATTGTGACATTTATGACCAAGTGGTATGTGGAGCCAATTCCTTGCAACTCAAATCTTATTAGAAACACCCAGCCAACCCAACATTAATTGCTGCTACAGTAGTGATAACTCAGACAATGAACACCCAAGACAGAACAAATTTAGAAAAGACGAACAGGCGCACTCTGCTGAGCTCTGATTATCACCTAGCAAAATTTCCTGATTTTCCGGTGCTGCGGATGTACATTATCAAGCTGTCTTCTTAACTGCAAGGACACGATCTAGCATACCGGAGGCGATGGCTGGTTCCTTCGACGTCCCGTCGTGGAGATGATAATGTCGTGAGTATAGCCCGAAACAAATTCTCCTGGTCTGGTTGTTCCAGACTAAAGCCTTCCTAGTAACACAAATACGCCTCTGAGGCAGACGAAGAAGGCTCACTACACAATCACTGACAGTACAGTGAGTGATTTTAACAAGAGAAGTCACACTGTAATTCCGGTACAGTCAACTTTAGCCAAAACCGCTCAAGACGGACAACATAGGCTGCTTGTATGCAGAACGCTCAATTGCCAACTGTACTCGGAAAGTTACGTTGAAGTCGAAACTTCAGCAACTTCGTCTAACAGTTACAATTAAATGAAAGTATATTAGACAGCCAATGGAAGGCAGGCTGTCCAGAGCAGCGAGAGCTCAGACTTGTAACCTACTCCGACTGAAAGGCGAGAGCTGACTCTCTCAAGAGCACCTGTATAGGCCGAACACAGAACATTACCGCCCCCACGACAGTGGCCGTGGTTAAACGTTCCAATCAGCAACTCGAAGACCGGTGGAAAATTCCACTCTATTGCTGAAGCACTACCATTCCACCAATGGAGATTCTTGGCGCCAATTTCTGCACCGATTTTGCTATGTCACAGGGATATGCCCTGAGCAAGCCAATCACAGTTACGATTTTGCAGAAAATGTGGGAATTTGCCCGCGAACACAAGTCATTCCCACGCCTCGCTGGTAGCCCGCCAGAAAGTGTTTTCACTAAGTTTCTGCGAAGTAACGGAAATTCTAGCCCAGCCGCTCCGTCAGGCCCCTGTGGGTGTATCGCCGCCACTCTTATGACAATGTCGGCGTTTGGAAAGCATCCACTCGACTCCCTTGCACCCATCAGCTTAACTCTTTCAAGCTCAGCAGAACTCGCCTGTCACTGGACCACCTGGGTGATGAGAGACGCTGCGTGGGAAGTCCACGTGTGAAGGAATAGCAACTTTTCACAGCATGCAATTAGAGAGGAAAATCGAATTACTCAGAGTAAGATAGAAATATGAGAGGGGGCTCATGCCACCTCTCACATCCTCTTGATCTTTTTCCAAGTTTCCTCTCCTTTTCTTTCTTTTCTTCTTTCGGGACTCCTTAGTGGCCATCTGTGCTACGTACTCTGCTTTATCAGTGCAAACCTTGTCCATCTGCTCAAGTTCTCTGATGCAATTTGCTTCAGGATTAATTCCCATATGCTGTAGCACTTTCACTCTGCCAATATTGCCATCATTAAAAGCAATAACAGCATCATTGACCCCCCACTTTAATGTCTTCAGTCCAAGAAAAAGATTTTTTGGTAAGCGAGTCCATATAAGATTACTGAACGACTCATTGGGATTTTGAGTCTGACCACGCAGACACTTCTTCAGTAATTTAGGATTTGCCAGGTCTCTGTAAATAGGTTTTATGATACCTATGACTGCTGCTGGGATGGAATATTTCTGGCTCTATGAACTGTTTGAGTACTGGGCATTGCGGTAATTGCACCATGAATCAGGTCCAGGAGGGCATAGGTGGTGTACTGGTTTTTCATCAGTTAACAGCCTGTGAATGAAGGTAGCCTATACTGCCTTCTTCAACAAATCCTCAAATCCTCAGTATTATTTCTAATGGTCTTCCCATAATACTGCTGTAGTTCATCAATAATTTTGTCTGTCAACCTGCCTCGTATGGTTTTACCACCAGAACGTTTCTTGGCTCTCAAACTTTTTAATAATAAGAATTTTGGCTATAGGTTACACAAAACTTTCATTTTTTCATTTATTAGCTCATGCTTTATTTAAGGAATTATTATTTATGTGTGCAGGTTCAATAATTCATAATTTAAAGGATTCTCAGGATTGTTTCAGCTTCCACAACCTGATGCCCACATTCTTCTGGACATGACCAACACATTCCAGTTTCGTGATAATCTTCTCACCATAAGACTGAGCGGCTACTACACTGTTATACCCTATTGAGTCTCCATCAGCTAAGAACTTAGTCTAACACACTCCCCTTTTGCTGACAGATCGACTGAAAATTTCAATAGCTCCAGAGGCTTCCATACCACCACTTATGCCTTCATTTCTGTCACAGATATGCCCTTCTTCATTTCCTGATTTACACTTATAACAATGTTTGGTTAAAATCTGGAAATCTATTACCTTTACAGTATCGACACTGGTCACTATAGTAACTGAATTCTTAGAACTGCAGCCACACTTCTGTCAAGTGCCATCAAAAGTTACAGGTATATCAGTCATACCATCATTTATTTCAACAGCTTCGTTTGCAGCTCCCTTCATTGATTTACTTGCAACAGATTCCACAGCAGCTCAAATAAATCCTGCATACTTGTCGATTTTACAAGGTGGGCATGGCATATTCATCATGGCACACATTGTTTCTGCTGCAGTGTGTCATTTGCCAATAGCTCTCAATGCATAAAACCACCTAACATTTACTTAAAAATAATTATCTTTACACTTATCAGAATTCCAAAATGAATGAGTATATTTACAACTGGCACAATTAATGATAAGTTTCCTGGCTAGTCCATTTGGTACCTCACTGTCTTCATGTGTACTAACTGGCCCTACACATATTTTACAACACACACATTCATCTAACACCCTTGTTAGGGTGAGTAAACCTATCAGAATATAACCTAACCTACCATTTACATCAGTTTCCTTTTGAGAAAACTGTGCATCACAACGTTTTTTTAATCTTCGAAGTACTGATGGGTGTTTCTCTAGATACTGACGAATTTGCCTGTATTTCATTGTCCGTAACTTCACTTGCCACATGTTGAACATAGTGTTTCCCTTTATTCGAAAATCTATTACTATGAAACCCACATTTCTTAAAAACACTTCATTTTGGCTTCATACTTTACTTTTTGAGAGATTTAGCAATCAATTCGTCACTTTCCCTCGGAGAAACGTTATCACTTCGACATACAACGCGTGTTTATACTATTAAACGATACAATACTGTTTTTGACTGTGCTACCAATACAAACACGTAATTTAACCTTCATAACACAGCGATCCACAGCCTTCTATATAAAAGATTACCGATTTTATTAGATCCTGAAGTAATACACGTAAAAGTTTTAACATTTTCAACCGTTGTAGACCTCTATGCTGATTATTTACAAGTTTTTTTATGTTTTAATTAAAGACACACAGTTATTAGTAATTCCTAGAATCACCATTTACACATTACAATAAGAGGTAGTCTTCTGCATTATATCAGGTGTTATCAAAGAGAAACTTTTTCCCTTTAGAATGATATTTTCACTCTGCAGCGGAGTGTGCGCTGATAATGAAACTTCCTGGCAAATTAAAACTGTGTGCCAGAACGAGACTAGAACTCGGGACCTTTGCCTTTCACGGGCAAGTGCTCTACCATCTGAGCTACCCAAACAAAACTCACGACCATTCCTCACAGCTTCAATTCTACCAGTACCTCGTCTCCGACCTTCCAAACTTCACAGAAGCTCTTCTGCAAACCTTGCAGAACTACCACTCCTGGAAGAAAGGATATTGCAGAGACATGGCTTAGCCACAGCCTGGGGGATGTTACCTTTCTTCCAGGAGTGGTAGTTCTGCAAAGTTCGCAGAAGAGCTTCTGTGAAGTTTGGAAGGTAGGAGACGAGGTACTGGGAGAAATGAAGCTGCGAGGACGGTACCTGAGTGGTGTTTGGGTAGCTCAGATGGTAGAGCACTTGCCTGCGAAAGGCAAAGTTCCTTAGTTCGAGTCTCGGTCTGGCACAAAGTTTTAACTTGCCACGAAGTTTCATTTTTCCCTTTAGTTTCAAATTTTACTTTGCTGTCTCTCAGACGTGTTACATCAATTGGTAAGTGATCAAAATTTTGGTTGCAACACTGTGGACCCTGTTTATGATACAAACAACCTTAATGTGGGGTAATGAATGTTATTTCTTTCTTCCGGTATTGCAATTATGCACATCATTCTTCCAATTGAAGTGCAGTGGATTATTTATAACAAACTTCAGGAGGTGGGCAGACTGACACTCACACACCGTATAGCGGAAACCACATCTCGATGTAGTTGTTCTTCCTCTATTTTGGTTGGCCCGTCTTAACTATCCATGTTTCCTCTTGTATAATCACCTATGTGATATATGCTGGTTGGTCTACAGATGTTACTACACAGCTACTTCTGCGTTTACACCTAGATACACCGAAAGCCGGTGTTCAGTGCATGGTGGAGGGTACTTTGTACTTCTGTAAGTCATGACTTTCCTATTCCTCTTACAAATGGAGGGACGGAAAACTGATTGGCTTTACGTCATTGTACCAGCAGTCATTTCCTTATTTAGTATTTCATGTCATTGTCTTGTTTTCTTGAAGGATTTCCATCAAATCTCAAGAATTATTTCTGTAGTAATGTAAGTAGCCTGTTTATATGTTTCTATGTTGGCAGTGCTATAGACTGTAATTAATATCGCTGACAGTGCTCTGCCCCCTCAGTAAGGTTGAACAGACTTGCAGCTAGCAGTTAGCAGTTAACAAGCAGACCGTGATGGGCTTGGACATGATCTGTTAGTGGAGACTCAGTGTTGGTAGGACATGCATTGTAAAATGAGGGCGGATGTAGTTGGTAATGTTTGGGTAATGGAATTATTGACAACTATGTAATTTTTGGAACTGGATGTCACATGAATAAGATCCGTTAAATAATAATTTTATGAGCCACATTCTTAAAAAAGAGCACTTGGATAGGAAAAAAACAAGAAGTAGGAGAAGAGACCAGTAACAGGAACTGCATACATAATTTTCTTTTCAGGGAGTTGGTAATTTTTTTGTTGTTGGTAGAATAAGTTGTTGTGGTGCACCACTTTAGTGTTAAGATGTGATATAAAATCATTGCATTTCTCATGGTAGATAGAATAGATCTTGTTCCTTGTGCTGACACTTTGCATAGTTTTGATGATTTGGGTGATGTGTGCTGGCCTTAGGTTAGTTAGGTTTAAGTAGTTCTAAGTTCTAGGGGACTGATGACCATAGATGTTAAGTCCCATAGTGCTCAGAGCCATTTGAACCATTTGCCATTTTGATGATCACAGATACACATATGCTATTGTAAGCTTACAGATATTTCCCTTATCTGCATTGCTGTGTTTATTATAATATTTTTTCTGTTTGTGCTTTCTCATGTTTAGGTATAAGTTATTGTATTTGCTGCTGCTATCTGTTGGGCAATGTCCTACTGAATTTTACTCTGCATTACTGTGATACGCAAGTTTTACCTCTGATTTATTTTTCTTGTTTACTGCATATTGCCTTATATTAATTGTAATGTTGCATTTGCTTTACTAATTTAGATATTCTGCTGCTGCTTGCTTTGCCACTTTGCATTTTTGTCATTGCCTCATTCTCTAGTTTATGTATCTGATCGCAGTAGATTTAAGTTAGCTTAAGAGGAGGTATGGTATATAAGAAAATGAGTTATGATGAGTTGGGGAGAAATGCATTGAGAAGCTATAAGAAAAAGGTTTGGCCAAAAAGTATTGTATGACGAGGAATAATTATTTTGAAAGAGGAAATGAAGTAGTTTTGGTTAAATACAGATAAATAGGATTTTTCTTTTATGGAAACAAATGTTGAAGTAAGAGTAGTTGGCGAGAATCAAATAAAGTTTTTGTTGGAAATGAAAGTAAAGCATGTATGAGCATAAAGTTGGTATAGAATGCTCAACACAAGTACTGCAGTACCAAATGTTACACTTAGACACTTTTACACTTTAAAACAGACCCTGTTCTTTCCTTTTGTGTAATTACGCTACGTTTCTGTATCCTTGTGTGTCTGTGTTCTTCCTATCTCTGTGTGTTTACCTGATAAGATAAATTTGGTAGAATTGTTTTGGTCTAATACTTAGCTGCATTCACTATGATGAGGAATGCTGTTATCCTTAAATCTAATCTCTGTTTCTGTACCATGTTCTTAACGTTAGAAAGATCTTTACACATTATTTATTCTGTTATGCTTCTACTGACATTCTCATTTCTCATTTATTTACTTATGTCATAATTCCGGTAATACTCGTATATATGCTTATTTTTATATTTTTTGTAAAGCCTGTGTTACTACAAATGTTATTTGTACTATCATGTTCTTCACTACAATGATGTTTTCTTTACATTTGTGCATTCGGGAGGAGGACGGTTCAATACCGCATCCGGCCATCCTGATTTAGGTTTTCTGTGATTTCCCTAAATCGCTCCAGGAAAATTCCAGGATGGTTCCTTTGAAAGGGCATGGCTGACTTCCTTCCCCGTCCTTCCCTAATCCGATGAGACCGATGACCTCGCTGTTTGGTCTCTTCCTCCAGACAATCCAATCCTTTACATTTGTAATTGTATTTGTATGCTGTAAGACTGTAATTGTATAGACACCAGTTCTTCGAGTTAGGTAAGTAGTAGGGATTCATTTTACTGCACATATTTGTCTGCTGGTCATACTATATATATAAAATCACAGAGATTATATGGCTGTGTTAGTGCTTGCATGTGTGTTGATAAATCGGCAAGGGATTGGTTAACAGCATTGCTGGTTGTAAGGATATTGCACAAGTGGGTTCATGGACTTGCTACATTATCCTCAAGATTCTTATGATTGTGCACCCTCACAATCTCAATGGATGGCGGCTGGACTACAAGGA
Source organism: Schistocerca cancellata (assembly GCF_023864275.1). NCBI lineage: Eukaryota > Metazoa > Arthropoda > Insecta > Orthoptera > Acrididae > Schistocerca > Schistocerca cancellata. The sequence goes on from NC_064627.1 coordinate 286,558,818, forward strand.
CTACACTGGGTCTGCACCTTTGGTGGCCCATTACTACCACAATCTCTACAAGGAATACTGTGGGTCTGCTCTATGGTGACCCACCAATTTTACCAATATTCTTCAAGACTTCGACTGACTCTGCTGTGGGTCTGGTGTGTTGTGGCCCATTACCAATCTTCTCTACTGAGCTCTTCATATCAAGAGTTAGCACTGTGTTTCCATGGGGAGGACAACACTACTTATTCAAGATTGCATGGTTGTCCACTAATTACGTTTGCATTTTCTTTTACTGCTCAGCCTTTGTCCATAAAACTGGCAAAGACTTCTGCTGAATTAGAACTGTCTTTCGGGACTGTGAGGAGAATTTTTACTTTATTGACCAGCAGCATGTTACTTAACCTTTGTGTACATCTGATCTGTTTGATATTGTTAATATAATTTTTTTAACAACTTAGTCTTGGTCACACTTTGTAAAATTTTTTGAGGGGAGCAGGGGTGCTATTACGTAGCTTGTTTACATGTTTGCATGTTGGCAGTGCTATGGACTGTAATTAATATCGCTGACAGCGCTCTGCACCCTCGGTAAGAGACCCTGTGGTTGGACGAATTTGCAGTTAGCAAGCAGACAGTGATGAGCTTGGACATGATCTGTTAGTGGAGACTTAGTGTTGGTAGGACTTGCATTGTAAAATGAGGATGGATGTAGTTGGTAATGTTTGGGTAGTGGAATTATTGACAACTATATAATTTTTGGGACTGGATGTCACATGATTAAGGTAAACTCTGCCAAATACACTGTTTGCTCTTCAACAAAATCTTTCTTTTGCTAACCATATGCCTACTAGTAGTTAGAGCCTATAGCAGTTAAAATCTTTTTATTCAGCTGGATGTAGTTGCTGCTTGCTGCAGTTGCTGTAGTTCGTGTAATGAACATTTTCTGTGAGGTAAGTGACTTATGAAATGTATGAGTTATTGTTAGGATTTCTTTTAATTCAGGGCCATTCTTTTGAGCTAATCATTTGAAGTCAAGTGGTCGTTACAGAGCAGTCAGATTGCGCTGGGCTTGTATATTGTGGGTAATAAATGAATAGTTTAAGTTTGAGTTGTCTTTGACAATGAAAAAATTCAGTAGGTTGGTGTTTAAATAAAAAGAAATAATTAAAGACTTAGCTTCAGTACTTTCGTAGTGATCTAACCGGCTCGTAACAAATCTAGCACCACATATCTAAACTGCTTCGACGTCTTCCTTTAATACGGCCTGGCAGGAATTCCAAACACTAGAGCAGTACTCAATAAGGCATCGAGCAAGCGTTCTGTATGCCATGCATTTTACGGAAGTACTCACTTTCCCATAACTCTCCCCAATAAAACTTAGTCGACCGTTCACCTTCCACGCAACTATCATTACGTTCTCGTTGCATTTCACATTTCGCAACGTTACGCCAAGATATTTCCACTGCGTATTTTTTTTGATCTGCTGTAGGCGCTTGAGTAGGTAGATCACATTAATCACTCAGAAAAAGATGTGGACATCGGCGGCCTTCTAAAGTTACGATTACTTGTTTATGACGAATTTCTTTAGTGGTGTCGGTATGGACATAAGCTTCTTCCAAAAATATGATGAATTGTTTACGATGAATTTCATTAGTGAACACATATACAGAGCGAAAATGCAGTTAAGATACCTAACTCCTTGAGGAGATACCTAAGAGATAACTGCGGGTGAACGCCTTGAGCTATTCTTACTGCTCGCTTTTATGCAATCAATATTTCCTTTCTAAGTGATGAGTTACTCGTGAAATTATTCCATAATTCGTTAGCGAGAGAAAATACGCAAAATATGTCAGGAGGTTGATTCGTTTGTTTCCAAGACCAGCAATTATACGGAGAACAAAAGTAGCTGAGCTTAATTGTTTGAGCAGCTCACTAATACATATCTTCCAGTTCAAGTCTTCACCACTATGTACACCTAAAAATCTAGGAAATTTTACCCTTTTACTAACTCCTGTTCACGTGCTACATAATTTTTTTTGCATGACTATTTGTTGTAGAGAACTGAATACAGTACGTTTTCTCCAACTGAGGTAGAGTTCATTTTCAGACCACCAATAAGTAATTCTTTGGATAATATCACTTTCTATTGATTTCTCGCTAACAGGATTCATAACACTAGTGCCATTTGCAAAAGGTACCAGTTCTGCTTGAGGAACGTTAGGCGGAACGCCATTACATACATAATGAGCAACAGTGGAACAGAACTAGAACCCTGTCGGACTCTGTAACTTCACCATCGTCGCTGAAATTTTCTGTCCTTCGAACACTGCTGAATTATTCAGTATAATTTTTTGTATCCTGTTGGCTAACATGATTCAAACTAGTTGCTTGTAAAGCCATTAGTTTCATAAAACTTAACTTCTCTGAGTGATTAACATGATGTACCTTTTTAAGGGCAAAAAAAAATCACTGAGAAATACTTAGGCGTAAAGATATCCTGATTTGAACCTCATAATATCTCTTATGAAACTCAAGGAAAGGTCTTACGTCACGTAAATCACGCAATGGAAAAATCAGAATACAACATTTACTTTTACCCATGTAAACCTCTCTTATTACACAGGGTGAGTCACTATTATTACCACCAAGAATAACTACGAAAGTATGAAAGGAGCTGAAAAGTTGCGGGACAAAAGTTGAATGGGACAAAGGGGGCCATAACATGACGTTGATTTTTTGTAGCTAGGTGGGGTCGCTTTAGAGATATGGTCAATTTGCTTTTTTTAAAATGGAATGCTATAGCTTGGTACTTATTTTCTGACAGCTGCTATCGAGACGAATCCAATGATGTGCAACAGTAAGGTCCTTGAGGGTCAACGAAGGTCATAAATTTGGCATGAACGTCCAGTTACAGAAGGTGTTTGAAGTGATGACCACTGGTATCAATGCAGTGCTGCAATCTTCTTATGATGGATTGAGTGGTATTCCTTACCACATCGGCACTTATCGAAGCACATGCTCTGACAATTCTCTCTCACATATCTCCAGGTGTAGTTGGAATGTCTTTATTAACAATGTCTTTTACGAATCCTCACAAGAAAAAATCCAGAGGCGTCCAGTCTGGCGAACGAGCCAGGCATGACACATCTTCTCCGCGTCCAAAAGAACGATTTGGGAATTGTCTCTGCAACTCATTTCTAACCATCAGCAAGATTGTGCTAGACACTCATCGTGTTGATACCACATTCTGTTCCCTGTTCCTAAAGGTATTTCTTCCAATAACAGACCTAATGTTTCTTGTAGGAATGTGGTGTACTTCCTACCATTAAGATTTCCTTCGATGAAATAGGGGCCTATAATTCTGTCCTCCAAAACTCCACACAATACATTCACCAGCCACGGTTTTTGGTATGCAACTTGCCGCAGCTAACATGGATTTTCGGTTGCCCGATAATGCATGTTATGCAAATTAAAATTTCCATGGTTCGTGAATATAGCCTTGTCAGTAAATAAAATCAAATTAATATATGTGTCATCCCTCGGAATCTGAAGTTGAGCCCATCGGCAGAATTCAGTGTGACGCATACAATTCGCACCAGTTAATTATTGGTGGAGACTGATACGGTAAGAATGATATTCATGGCGATGCAGAACACGAACAACACTTATCTGGCTCATGCCAGATTTCCTTGCGATTTGACGGTAACTAACATAAGGATCTCGAACCACAGTGGCAAGAGTACCAATTTCTGTTTTCTATTTAGTAACTTTCCTTTGCCGGATATGTTTCCTATGCGTTGAAGATCCAGTTGTTCTCAGTTTATAAATTTGCGACGTGTAGGGTGAGTACGTTGAGGATATCTTTCAGCGTATAAGTCTCTAGCTCTCATTAAGTTTTGTTGCCATTCTCCACACATGAGAAGCATATCGACTTGTTTGAAGAAATACATCATTCACATTCGCTTGATTCGACGATACTAGTCTTACTGTTCCTGTTAGTATTGTATTGAGAAACCGTCGAATGGTGTTTACATGTCAATGGCACGTTAGATGGCTGCGCAGTATTCAGCGAATATTTACTATTTGCATAATATACGAGAGAGAACTGTTAGAGCATGTGCTTCGATTAGTGCTGAAGTGATAAGGAATACCACTCAATCCATGATAAGAAGATATAAGAAGATTGCAGCACTGCATTGATACCAATGGCCATCACTTCGAACACCTTCTGTATATGGACGTTCATGCCACCTTTGTGACCTTCGTTGACCTTCAAAGACCTTACTGTCACAAATCATTGGACTCAGCTCGACAGCAGCTATCAGAAAATAAGTACCAAACTATAGAATCCCATTTAAAAAAAAAAGGAAAACAAAGCTGACCTTCATATCTCTGAAGCGTCCCCTCCTAGCAACAAAAAACCAACGTCATATTATGCAACATTTGCCCCACAAACTTTTCATCTACTATCGTACTTTCGGAGTTATTCTAGTGGCAGTAGTTAGTGACTCACCCTGTATAACATTGCGTTAAAGATTTGACGGGATTGTAACTTGAGTTTCTTTTAAATATTCCATTCAACTGATTTATTCAAGTCATGATGAATGATGTACATAAAGAAAATGTACTCAACAATATAATGTACATATATATTCTGCACTTTAAATAAAAATAAATTCGAAGATATATCAACACAGAATAGCTAATCTTTTATAAGAAGTTCATATTATTGCACAGGACTATGTGGTTGGCGATGGAATGAATATGCTCACAAAAAATTGGGATTAGGATAGAAAATAACGTGATCACAATCTCATAAATTAAAGTGGTTCTCCACTACCAGTAAGTAACTGCTGCCAAATTTAAGTCATACTCAGTGTAGAAATCTTGGCTCAATCCATAGCACATACCAAACCGTGAACAATACATTAAATTACACGTCACAAAAACCAAGAAAATTAATGCAGTTGTGTAGGTACTCGTTGTATTCTACAAGTTTAGATCTACTAAATCATTAGCAAAGTACTGAATTTGGATCCACTGTGAATAACACATGGCTGAACATTTCTGTTTTGCACACAAAGGGAACCCATATATGCCATAAGATAACTCAACCTCAGTGCAGAAACCCACACATATATTTTATCACTGCAAGTGCAAGTATTACCTGAAGATTAACGAAAGAATGAACTCAGTTTATACCACCAGTAATGTGGAGTCATGGCTGAACAAAGCCACTAACTTTTAACTCCCTACATATCATGAAAAATGCAAAAAACCTGCACCACATTTTGCAGAATTCTATTTTGCATATTTACTTTATATATTGAAATCAGTTCCACTTTACTAAGTAAACAAATAAATCATCGTTGTGACTGTAATATCAAATGCTTGAAATGTTGACCTTCAACACTGTTACATGCTGTAATTGGCTTTCGAAGAGACAGTACCCCATGCCGAATTTCATCTGGTCCCTTCACAGCACAGGCTCGTACTGAATAAAAAGGTCTCGGCAATCTTGCCGAGTCTAAATTTGACATGGTAAGTTTACTGAGACCTTTCTTTCCAAAAACTCCGTCACGGAAGACTTCATAATCAGGTTTGTCTTGTACAGCATTCCTGTCATTGCTGTTTCCTTGTAGACATATTATTTTAATTTTCACTGCAGCTAAAGTGTACAAGTGTTAGATTTGGTCAGCGTGCAGGCCATTTTGTGTCGCCAATGACCCATCCAGCATCTCCATATATTCTCTTGAGACGGTCTGTAATTATCTACGTAAAATGGGCGGGAGAGTAATCGATTTGTTTCCACATAGATCGCCTCATGTCGAATGAGATATCTTCCAGCAACAGCAGCAGTTTATCTGTATGGAAGTGTATTCACTGGTGGCTACTTCCATCAATATAACTGGAACCAATGATGCGATGCTTGATAAACTAACAACACACGTTGACAGCTCGAGTCGTTTATCCTATTCTCTCAGCCAACGTGAATTTTCAACTGACCGGTAACGCACCCTCCAAAGATTGATATGTCCATGGTCCGTAAACGAAGCTTCATACTGAAAAAACTTTGCACAGAAACGCTGCATTACTGTACAATTTAGTTGACACCATTCGAAGAACTGTAACCGATTTTGAAAGCTATTGCCATGTAGCTGTTGACAGAGCGACATGAGGAAAGTCGAAATGATTTGGAATGCAATCTACGTAGGATACTCCTTTGACCCCACTCACACATTCAAGCTGCCTCGTAGAGACGTGTATGTCAGTTGTACTTCTCTAATCCATTGCTGCTGTTTTTTGTTGGCATATTTTGTACGTCAAAACTTCAATTTCTTGAATTTTTCCATTATGTTTAGAAAGAAAGGTCGCGAGAACTTGATATCATCAGGATACATTTCATCATTCAATTGAACTGCTGCCGAAACACTTTCGCCACGTCTGCCATAATCTAAAACATATCTGCTCTCTCGACTGTCCGAATGTGCGAAAGTCTGAATAGCTTCACGAACAAATCATCAGGTTGGTATAGCAGCACAACAGATCACAGAATGATGGATGGCCTTCAAGTGCGCATATAAATACACGAAACGTAACTGAGCTACGTGATTACTTATATTGGGTGCAGTAGGGAATACGGGATATCGTCTTCTGATGTCGCTTTTATCCTGGTACTGTTAGGTCAAGTTTCACATAAGTTATATCACTGACGCACTAAATTAACTACTTGGATCCGCGATTCACAGTGGCGTTCGAGTTTTTTGTCTTTGCATATTTTCCAGTCGATTAGAAACTCGATTAAGCAATTTCTGCCGCCTTTGTTACGAAGAGGAAAGCGGAATGGGATGAATTAATTATGTCTCTACTGAGAACATGTCAGATGCCATTACCGGCTATGAGAATAGTCTGTTCAGTTTTTTGTAAGAACGTTAGAGAGAAGTCAGTAAAGTGAGTTAATACACAATTCTGGACTTGCCTACGTAATTTAACATAGTTACTTAACCAGTCAGTCAGTTAGAGTAAAAAAAATCAACTTGCAATGCAATAGTATATCATATATAGGGTGTATCAAATAGAATCATCTGATTTAAAAAAATCATAACTATTATGTTATTTGAGATATGTGCTTGAACAGTGTACTGTTAGAAAGAGCAAACTCTCGAGTTTTACATGGTTCCCCCTAAGTAGCAGCAGTGTGCGTCCACTTCAGTTCTAGTGAAAATGGTGTCGGGACAGCAGAAACCGTTTCGTGTTCTACGTTTTGCGCAGAGCGGGTCAGTAATAACTGTTCAGCGTGACTTGTATACTAAATATGGTGCGAATTCTTCTACAACACAGAACATTAGGAGATGAACAATTCCAAGAAACAGGTTGTTTCTGCAAAGGCAAATCGCCTGGCCATCCCCGAGTGTCTGACACAGATGTCGAAAGCTTCCGTATCCGTCACAGTTTCACAAGGAGTTCGCAGAAATCCGTTTACCGTGCAGTTCGACAGCTCAACATGTCCCCAATGTCAGTCTGGCGGGCTTTCTGTCGACGTTTACACATGAAACCATACAAAATCCAGCTACTGCAAGATATTCGTGAAGGTGACAGACAACAATGTGTCCAGTTCTGTAATTTCGTTTTTGCCAAGATGAAGGATGACAATTTTCTTCCACGCTTTGTGTTTAGTGACGAGGCAACATTCAGTTTGAATGGAAAGATGAACCGTCATAAAATGAGAATATGGGGTACGGAACAACCACGTGAAGTTTTACAAAATGAGAGGGACTCTCCAAAATTTAATGTGTTTTGTGCAGTTTCACAAGAAAAGGTGTATAGACCACTTTTCTTTGCCGAGAACACTTCTACAGGAAGCACATATCTCGATATGCTTGAGAACCCTTCTTTTCCCACAGTTGGAGACTGATTCGAACGACTTTATTTACCAACAGGATGGGACGTTGCCACACTGGCATCCGGAAGTGTGGGAATTTTTAAATCAAAGAATTACTGAACGACAGATCGAACGCACTGGACCAATTGATTCATCCTTACATTACTGGCCTCCAAGGTCACCGTACATGACTGTATGTGATTTCTTGTAGTCGTTTATAAAAGACTGTCTTTATGTGCCTCTATTACCAACAAGAATGAAAGAACTGAGACATCGCATAACAACACCTGTGGAAGCTATAACTCAAGACATTTTTATACACCCTGTATGGTATTTGCCTCTCACAAATAAATACAGGTTGGTACCCATACCGAAATTTAAACTAAATACAGAAAGAGGAATTAGCAGTAAAATCGGAAAAGAAGTATATAACTGGAAACAAAATTATCCGATAATGAGCACCAGACGTGTAGGACGCCAAATAATGAATGTTGCTCTGGGACCAGAGAATGGACAGACTAAAAAGTGATGTCTGAATATGAAGAGTAGTTGTGGGATGCGAGAAGCAATTCCAGTCAATCTAGGTACACATATGACTTATTATCTCGGATAACACTGCGGTAGAACATTCCTAGCATCTCTGTATGGGACGGGTGGGGATGGGACAGTGATAAAACTGAAAAATAATCGAAAATGACTGATATTATTGCCATTTCCATAGTCACTGGGGTCACTGACTGCTAACTATCATGCATTTATTTTTCTAAGACGTGCAAATAAACTCTTTTTACATAGAGGCAAATTTGATTTCTTTTACTATCTGATGTAAGACTGGAATAAATAAGTAACTGAGCAGTGACAGGCAGTCAACAGGTGTCATGTATGTGACATACATATATTAAGTCGATACAAAACAGGCTGCAACAGCAGCTTCAAAAATGGTTCAAAAAGATATAAAATGTGGTAATAAATCAGATTCCAACATTAAAGTGATTACTTTATCTTTTATGAATGTCTCGTAAATAATACTTCTGCTTCGACTAAACAGTTATATAATGTCCTATGGGTTAAATGTCCTTTTATGATAACAATACAAGAACTGGAAGTGGCGCATGTTGTTTCATATAGCTAATGTTCATACTAACACTGCTAACAAGTTGGGAATGGAAATTTGCACGCACGTGCACGGTTTGGTTTAGCGAAAAAGCCCACTTTCATTTGTATGGGTTCATCAATAAGCAAAATTGGCGCATTTGGGGGCTGGGAATCCTCACTTCGCGATCGAGAAGTCTCTTCACCCTCAGGAGGTGAGTGTTTGGTCTGTAATGTCCAGTTGTCCAGTCACGGTGTAATCAGTGCGATATTCCTTAATGGCACGGTGACTACCGAACGGTACATTGACGTTTTGGAAGATGATCATCCCCATTATCCAAAGTGACCCTGATTTTGACGAGATGTGGTTCATGCTAGATGGAGCCCGAGTCGATCCCAGCAGGAGAGTGTTTCATGTCCCAGAGGAGGCATTTGGGGATGGCATTCTAGCCCTGGAATACCCATTTTTAGGGCTAGAGTACTTGACTTACTAATCACCCAGTTAAACTGTCTTTGCCAACCGCAATCCACCAAGTGGAGTAGTAAATAACCTGTTAGTGGTTCAGGGCATTCAATCTACACTACTGGCCATTAAAATTGCTACACCAAGAAGAAATGCAGATGATAAACCGGTATTCATTGGACAAATGTATTATACTAGAACTGACATGTGATTACATTTTCACGCAATTCGGGAGCATAGATCCTGAGAAATCAGTACCCAGAACAACCACCTCTGGCCGTAATAACGGCTTTCATACGCCTGGGCACTGAGTCAAATACAGCTTGGATGGTGTGTACAGGTACAGCTGCCCATGCAGCTTCAACACGATACCACAGATCATGAAGAGTAGTGACTGGCGTATTGTGACGAGCCAGTTGCTCGGCCACCACTGACCAGACGTTTTCAATCGGTGAGAGATCTGGAGAATCGGCTGGCCAGGGCAGCAGTCGAACATTTTCTGTATCCAGAAAGTCTCGTACAGGACCTGCAAAATGCGGTCGTGCATTATCTTGTTGAAATGTAGAGTTTCGTAGGGAACGAATGAAGGGTAGAGCCACGGGTCGTAATACATCTGAAACGTAACGTGCACTGTTCAAAGTGCCGTCAATGCGAATAAGAGGTGACCGAGACGTGTAACCAATGGCACCCCATACCATCATGCTGGGTGATACGCCAGTATGGCGATGACGAATACGCGCTTCCAATGTGCGTCCACCGTGATGTCGCCAAACACGGATGCGACCATCATGATGCTGTAAACAGAACCTGGATTCATCCAAAAAAATGACGTTTTGCCATTCATGCACCCAGGGTCGTCGTTGAGTACATCATCGCATGCGCTCCTGTCTGTGATTCAGCGTCAAGGGTAACCGCACCCGTGGTCTCCGAACTGATTAGTCCATGCTGCTGAAAAAACGTCGTCGAACTGTTAGTGCAGATGGTTGTTGTCTTGCAAACGTTCCCATCTGTTGACTCAGGAATCAAGACGTGGCTGCACGATCCGTTACAGCTATGCGGGTAAGATACCTGTAATCTCGACTGCTAGTGATACGAAGCCGTTGGGATGCAGCACGGCGTTCTGTATTACCCTCCTGAACCCACCGATTCCATATTCTGCTAACAGTCATTGGACCTCAACCAACGCGAGCAGCAATGTCGCGATACGATAAACCGCATTCGCGATAGGCTACAATCCGACATTTATCAAAGTCGGAAACGTGATGGTACGCATTTCTCCTCTTTACACGAGGCATCACAACAACGTTTCACCAGGCAACGCCGGTAAACTGCTGTTTGTGTATGAGAAAGCGGTTGGAAACTTTCCTCATGTCAGCACGATGTAGGTGTCGCCACCGGCGCCAACCTTGTGTGACTGATCTGAAAAGCTAATCATTTGCATGTCACAGCATCTTCTTCCTGTCGGTTAAATTTCGCGTCTGTAGCAGGTCATCTTCGTGGTGTAGCAATTTTAATGTCCAGTAGTGTGTTAACTTAATTACAAGCTCTGATACTGAGAGTAGGCGACATATTTCGACCTAGGTTGCGATATTTAGAAAAAGAAAATAGAGAGGAGGTGGGATTTCTTCAGTGCTGGCTCAGGACGACGAGGTACGTGACGACGACAGCGAGCGCAGAAACGAGCAGGCGGCGGTCGATGAGGACCAACCCGGCGGCCGTGAAGCGCAGCGGCGGGCCGTGCAGCGTGAGGCGCAGAAAGCGGTCGAGCTCGACGCTGGGCCAGTCGGAGAGCGCCCAGGCCCTCAGCAGCAGCACGCCGGTTTCAGCCGCCGCTCCTGCTGCCGCGGCACACGCCAGCGAGATGGCCGCCAGCCGGAGGCAGTGGTAGGCCAGCCACAGCGCCGACGTCGACACCGCCTGGCTCAGCGCCAGCCGCACGCGCTCGCGCGGCCCCGCCACCATCCGCACGATCTCGTACGAGCTGCACAACGCGCCCGCCACGCAGTAGGCCACTTCGACAGCCAGCGCCCAGCCGAAGTGCCGCTGCAGGAACTCCGCCGCCTGAGCTGAGGCCACGTACGCCTCTCGCAGCCGGCGCAGACCACCTGGACGCGCAGGCGGCAGCGACGTCGACATCCCGCCGAACAACGCGCGCATCTCGGGCACGCGGAGGGGTGGAAGGGATTCCCTCAGACTGGCGTTTACACTCCGGAACCTCTCCCACAACTCTAAAACCAGACAGACGAACTGTAGCGTTATCATAGACTCGAACAAGGTATGGACCCCGTCTACGAGCGTCATGTGAATTTCTCCTATCCCTCTCACTGTGGTACCACACACGAGCAACGCCGCTACAAAATAAACGGCCAGTAGCAATTTACCGAGGGCTTTTCCGTTTCTTCTACGGCAGCCACTCAGGCAAGAGTCTACAAGCACGAGAGCCTCGATGTAGGACTGTAAATGACACAGTCCAGTCGAGCTGCATATTGCGTACACGACCAACACTTTCAATCTTCCTAACCACTCCTGTGCCATGTACGCTACTGTTTCGATATCCCATTCGTGGAAATACCACCGGTCGTAGCTGTAGCTCATCTCTGCCGTGAGAAGCACCATCGTGAACAGCCAGAGAGACTGACGATTTAGCAGCCTCTTCACTCGACACTGCCTCGGTTTGAGCCATCGCATTTCGAGCCTCGTTTTCGTTTCCAGTGGTGCCAGGCCAGCCGCTTTCCACACCGCATACATCGTTGCAGGAATGTACCGAAAACTCGCTATGCAACTTTCTTGCATAGTAGTTGCGTTCGTGTGTCTTGCTCGAGGTAGCTTGAGATACCACAATCAACTGAAAAGCTGTTGCAGTGTGTGATCCGCTTTATAGAGCCTCTCAATTAATTTGCGTCTGTTTAGCTAAGTCGCCATTGATTTTCTGGAAAATTACTTGTTTTTCTTCGTTTTAATTTGGATATTGCCTGCACGTACTGTCTCCGTTGTAAAGGAAGCTGTCCACTTCACTGCCAAAGCTTGTAATGTTCTTATCAAGGGTAAATTGGATTCAAAGTTTGCCATATGTCTTTGAAGTTGCTATTAGTACGTAAAATCCCACTTCGTTTTCAATTTTCATCAGATTTAATTAAGTGGCTCTAGCGAAAGACTTCATCAATATATCTCATCCCAACAATTTTGTGACTATTTCTTCGGTATAGCACAGAAAAAAATATAAATTAACCCTCTTTGTTATTAATTAATTAGACCTGATCGCAAAGAGAAATTTGAGGTTAGCTCAAACGACACATTGCAATTGCTTATTCCTGAAACAGTTTCCAGTGGTAAATTAATCAACTTCGTATTACGTATACTCCAGTTTTTGGGACGTTCTGATGTACCTGTTAGACAATTACGAAATCGGAAGATACAGCTTATTTCCAGCTGTACCTCCGTGCTGACATTTATTCTGACTTGTAAAATGATTCGATGACTGACCTATTTGTCTGCCCTTGAGAGTATGCACTCACTTTCTTGATTGATATCTAGACAGACTTGACCAACACTTTGTGTCCCAGTCCGATCACTTACAAAAGAAATGGATTACTTAAATGTTGCTGGTATCAGAGAACATCATGACCTGCTCTCTAACATGTGCGTCTTTTCCAGACCATGAGAACATCTATGTACAATTAACAGCACATGAGAAGGGTATTTAAATAATGTACTGAAGAATGAAATACATGACCCAACTGGCCAGGATGAGGTTCAAATATCTCTGAGCACTATGGGACTTAACTGCTGAGGTCATCAGTCCCTAGAACTTAGAACTACTTAAACCTAACTAACCTAAGGACATCACACACATCCATGCCTAAAGCAGGATTCGAACCTGCGACCGTAGCGGTCGCGCGGTTCTAGACTAGAACCGCTCGACCACTCCGGCCGGCCCAGGATGAGGATCGAGGGCTGTAAGAGCATCACGTCGAAGAGCAAACGAAGAACTATTCAAGTTCTGAATGAAATTTACGTAACTGGGGAAGTTCTGTCATATTGTGAAAAGAATATTATCATTATTCTTCCATCAGGCTTGGTGGTCCAGTGGTAAGGCACGTCCCCTTCCCCCCCCCCCCCTCGCTAGGCCCTCGAACATTGTTTTAGCCTCTCGACTGCTTGTTCTCACATTGCTTATCCCCAGGTTCCAGCATGTCAAACAGATCACACAATCACCTCTAGTTTTACTTCATTGTTCGCCGCGATCTTCACAGTTTGGCGCTTCCAGTGATAAGGACTGCCAGCCCGAGACTATGTAGTGGGGACTTCCTGCTCCTTTTCAGTCTGGCTCGGGCTGGCGTGCTGTGCACATCCGATTGGTGTTGCATTGCATCTGGTTTGTATCACTGGAGGAACGACAGGCTCAATAGTGACGAAACGACGATACTCTAATCGAAGCTACTTTCTCATTTACACTGATCAGTCTGAACACCATGATCACCGACCTACTATCGATATAAACACCACCAGGTGATAACAGCATCTCCTGGCGAGGACACATGGACAGAATCAAGGTGCTGTCTGTGTGTAGAATGGGGAAGTTGCACGGCCTATCTGAGTTTGACCGAGGGCAGATAGTGATGGCCTGGAGGCTCGGCATGAACATTTCTGAAACTGCACGACTTGTCGGGTGTCCGAGGAGTGCTGTGGTGAGTATCTTCAACACCTGGCGAAACCAAAGTGAAACCATGTCCAGACGTCGGACGTCGGGGGGTTCGGGTGGGCATCCATCATTACAGATATCGGACATTATAGGCTGTATAGGCTGGTAAAACAGGACAGGCAGCAAACTGTGGCGGAACTAACATCAGACTCTAATTCTGAGCAGAGTAAAAATGTGTCTAAACATACAGTGCACCGAACACTCCTAATGATGGTCCTCCACAGCCGATGACTCCTGCTTGTGTCAATGTTAACACTACGACATCGGCAACTACGACTGAAATGGGCGACTATTAGCATTGTATGTTGGCACAGTGTCAGAATGTTGCTTGGTCTGATGAATCCTGATATCTTCTTCGTCATGCCAATGGGAGGACGCGAATCAGTAGTCTTCCAGGGGAACAGTTCCTTGACACCTGTAATGCAGCACAGGAACAAGCTGGTGGTGGGTCCATTATGTTCTCGGGAACATTCACGCAGGCATCCATGGGTCTAGTGGAAGTCGTGCAAGGCACCATGACAGCCAAGGAGGATCGTGCACTGGCTGCAGACCACCTTCACCCCTTCATGAGCATCATGTTTCCCAGTGGCAGTGGCATTTTTCAACGAGATAATGCGCCATGTCACATGGTCAAGAGTGTGATAGAGCAGTTCCAGCTTCAATTGATGTGCTGGCCCCATAACACGCCAGATCTGACCCAGATCGAATACATCTGGGATGTGATCGAACGTGGCGTTAGAGCTCATCACCCCCCTCCCCGGGATTTGTGGGAATTAAGTGACTTCCGTGTACAGATGTGGAGCCAACTCCCTCCAGCGACCTACCACAGCCTCATTGCTTCCATTCCACGACGCATCGCCGATGTTATCCGTGCCAAAGATGGGCATCCTGTCTGTTAGGTAAGTGGCCATAATGCACTGGCTGATCGGTGTGTAGGAGTTTGAAGGCACTTGGCATAGAACTGGCTAATCTGCAATAAATTATTGAAGGCCTCCATGTTTTCAGATTATGTCACTTAAATGTTTCTGCATTTTTGAATGGAGCATTTATAGGAACCTTCAGATGGACCTTTACAACTCGGAACTGCATCTGCAGGAAAGCCACTCATGCGGTTCTGCAGCTGCAGTGGTGCTGGCGCAGCGCCCTGCAATACCATATTTGAAGTGGTTGACAGGGTTGCTACACGGTATTACACAATGCAGCGTTTCCATGTCATGAGAGCCTACCTGCTATCATAACACACCTGGCTGGAGGGAGTATAAATGCTCCCAGTTCAGTCAGTAGCATTATTCCTTTGGTGTCAAGCATTCGACTGGAGAAGTCTCCGTACCAGTCCTCTGTTAAATCCACAACCAAGCTACTCCAGTTTCATTGAGTAGCATCTATAACTTGCTCTTGTTTTGGGTATCAGCATGATACAGTTCGCTGACGACATAGCAGTAGTAGCCGAGAGTGAACAACAATTGAGTTGCGTACTTAATGAAATGCAGAGTGTGCTAGACGATTACATTAGTATGCACATAAACTAAAAGAAAGCTAAGGTAATGTTGTGCACCATATGAGAAAATGCTGGATTACTACGCCCAGCAACAAGAGTTTTGCATACGGAAGTGTTATTAAACTAAAAGTTATCTTGTTACTCTCTCTTAGGCGTATCCTCTCGCAACAATAGAACTATTGTGGAAATTAGTCAAACAGTGATACTTGTATTAGCAACCACTCGAGAAAATACCCCGTAATAGAGAATATCTCGAAACCATTCAATTTGTAATACACATAACCAAGAACATAATGAATAAATCCAATGTAAGTGGTCCTAGAACAAACTATAATAATAAATAGGGACATTAGCGACAACAGTACACAGTCAAAAGTATTACACACTCATGTGTAGCTTCTCTTAGCACCACCACGACTGCTTTTGATAATGTGTATAAGAATATGCAAAAAACTGACACACACCATTTAATATAGAAGGCTTACCACTACTGTATGTGCTTACACTATCTGCTGATTTGTTACCATTTGCAAATGGAAAACTTGACCTGAGCACAAACAAACGCATCCATACTCTCTCGAGGCTCAGGTCAAAATGACGAAGAGGATTCAACATCGATTTCAGTGTACGCAACACCGTTGAAATGGGCAATGGGCACTCGTATAGTCCTACTTCGTTTCCATTACACCTCAGAATTTTCTAACATTCATCTAAACACATTTCCTTTTGAGTTGAGGGTCATTTTTATGTATTCCTTGTAAGTGATTGATAGCAGATCATTTGAGTAGACAATTAAACAGTGAGTAAATATTGACGCCTAACTAGGTCTGTTCCTGCTTTCAAAATTTGAATTTTGTACAAATATTCGTGTGCCCACTGACTGCAAAAGGTTTAGGCCCACATCCAAAAGTAACCAATGTAACCTGGTTGATCCACCACAGCCAACAACCAGGACACGGCTCAGAAATTTAAATTGGGCTGGAACGTCTGTAGGGTAGGACGCTTTCAGCCACCAGCCATCAGGTTTTGTAAGTCACAGGCGGGCACCCAACGGAAACCAAACTGAGTGTTCCAATGAGGTAACACGTACCGCTTATTAAACCTTGTGTTAGGCAACTGACGAAAGGTTCTGGGTTAAAATTAGCCAGTCCTTCCTACTGTCAAGTTTAGTTATTCCCTCCCACCACACCAAAAATGAGTCCACGGTCCTCGAGTGCCAAATACAAACCGACACCAGGGCTTCCCAGGTTCTCAGTCAGTTAGTGGCTGAAGGGGAAACCCTGCCACATAAATCTTCCAGGAACCAGAAGAGTGTAAAAATTCCCACTGTTCAACCCTTAGCAGTTGGCCTTCTGTATTCGTAATAGGCCAACGAGAATTACAACTAGAAAGGCAAAACTGTTTGGTATAAGTTTGTCCAAGAAGTAGACGAAGGCAGTTCCACAACATTAGAGGCTTCTCGCACAAGCGACGAGGATAAAACATTTGGTGCTCAGGTTTAGTAAACATCTGCAAGACTTAATGATCTGGAGCTGTTTATATGGGCATCGAAATACACACTTATTGACATCTACTCCAATACCAGCAACACAAACGGTTTCGTCAACATATACAATCTGTGATCCACTTTGTATGAAAATTGCACTCATTCAGTGCCTCGACGCGTGAACCCGAATGAGAATAGAAAGTCTTTACGTTGTCACCACTGCCACACTACGGGCTTACGGAAGCTTACCCGGGAAGGCACAAAACCCCTGGCCAGAAAGTGTTCCCGAGTCCCAGGGGTCTAGGCCTTCGCGCAGAGAATGCAATGCTGTCAAATCCTATGAGGGAAGAATGTGGATTATTCTGGCAGTCGATACACCATAATTTTTTTTCTTCTCCGTACCATGAATCTTAGTACCAGTGTAAGCAGCGCAACATGCTGTAAAGAATAAGCAGTCGATACAAGCCGAGAATTTAATTTGCTTAACGACTGTCGACCTTACCAGCACAATCAATATCAAATGAACCTTTCAAATTACGAAGAATCTAGCTGCTGATTCAGTCTACAGAAAACTTCACACAATGGAAAAACTACGCAACGATATAATTTCCACTTCTGACAGATTGTTGTGAAGTTGGAGAATATCAGAAACATAGGCGCATTTTAGTCCGGTAAGGAAGTTGAAAACCTTAGTCTCTGAGAATATGGTTGAAACAGTATCCCTTCCATTATTGAGTTGCACTTACCTTACTGATTTTAAAACGATTCTATTTTCGTTAGG
Source organism: Schistocerca cancellata (assembly GCF_023864275.1). Taxonomy (NCBI): domain Eukaryota; kingdom Metazoa; phylum Arthropoda; class Insecta; order Orthoptera; family Acrididae; genus Schistocerca; species Schistocerca cancellata. The sequence continues at coordinate 286,576,698 of NC_064627.1, forward strand.
GCGTCACGTATCTAACAAGACATTCACAGTTTGGTGTATTCATCTTTCATTCATTGACATTACACAAAACCTATACAGAGAAACGTGGAATAAGCTTTCCATACATCCTTTAGAACACGAGAGTACCTGCTGCCATTTAATGTGCATTATAAAAAGCTTTAAAACAGTTGTTGTGAGTTTGAAACTCAGAGACGTTTTATTTTACTACAAGTTCCGCTGATACAAATAGCAGCAGAGTTGCTACAACGTGGAACGAGTTAGGGTTTGACTTTGTACTAAATTTACCTTACTGAGAACATACGATGTACAGAATGGTACATATTCAGTGACGTAACGTCTTAATGCAGGAAAATAAATGTGGTATCTTATACAACAAAACATAAGAATTGATTAAGGTGTGTTTATAGAGAACACAAGCAGCCACAATAGCGGCTTTGGCCGATTATGCTCATCTTCATATTGCTACACTTTTTTCAATACATTGTCAGAATCACCAGCAACATGTCGTCTGCTCTTTTTCTTACAAATTTCTAGCAGAAGTGTTTAAATGTAAACAGCACGAACATATTGTATAATAACTATGTCACGCAAATAATTCACAGACCCCTACGTTTCTTCCTTACGCAAATCTTCGCCGAAGAAACTGAAAGTTTGTCGCCAGAAGCCGTTGCCCTCTTAGTTCCTGTGGCGGAAGACTATGAAGATTCAAATGCAGATGCAGATAATGAGGGAACAGTGTTTGAGGATGATGACGATTCAGTTGAAGCAGAAGATGAAAAAGAATAAGAAAATGAAAACTTGTAAATTAAGTTATAAAAAATTTTTAAAATAAATAATTGTAATTAAAATGAAATAATTTTTTGTAATATTTTACACCATCTTGTAACCTATATTTGGTCCTTTCTTCGAGTTTACAACATTTTTGGTTTATTTTTTAAGCATTAACTACAATAACCCCTAAATACTGACTTTTATACGAATAAAAATATATAAATATAAATAAATAAAAAGACATAGATTTTGACCGCCATCTTGGAGCCACCATTTTTAAATTTTTTGAACTCTGTCATCATCAGTAACTATTCCCTAAAAATTACTTTTATACGTAAAAAATGATAGTAGTGTACATAGAGCCTGCCATCTTGGGTCCGCCATTTTGTTTTTTTTCACTTTTTGATATCATATTCTTAATCAGAAACTCCGTAAACCCTTACATACTAAGTTTGGTACAAATTGAACAACTACTTATATTTTGACCAGCTTTTTGGGATTCTGACCCACTGTGCGGCGCCAAGCTTGTGTAAATGCTCTGAAAAGCTAATCATTTGCATATCACAGCATCTTCTTCCTGTCGGTTAAATTTCGCGTCTTTAGCACGTCATCTTCGTGGTGTAGCAATTTTAATGGCCAGTAGTGTAATTTAGAAAGATCCACGTCAGTTGTACTAATTATTAATTCAAACCACGACAGTTTCAAGATTCCCATCTTCAGGTGCACGAAATTAATGTATTTGATAACACATAACAAGCGGTCGGACCAGTCAGTGCAAGAGCTCCAAATCACTGCATGTTGGCGGAAACTGTCCGCCGCACGGCAGCCGCACGGTAGGAATGCCAACTACTACTGTGCACTGTTGCACTGACTGGCCCACCGCTTGTTATGTGTTACCAAACACAATAATTTCATACTCTTGAATATGGAATTTGAAAATACCGAAACCGGCTTTGTTTTGAATAAATAATTAGTACAAATGAATCTGATGTCTCTAAATTCATTAAATTTCTTACTCCTTGACAGGACACCCGTATTTGACGTTTATGCGACTCAACAATATCACACAGTGGTAAAATACTGATATATTAGACTGGGAGATTTTCACACATTTACCAGCTCACAGAACCTAAACTTCGTTCTATTCATAAATTATTTTTAGGATGCACTGGATGGCAGTGAATAGTGTCATATGTGTGGGGGCAAAATAATAGAAACTCATTAATAATTGCTGCTTGAATAATTTTTTAAAAAATGATTGGAAAGAATAACTGAAAGAAACTGGAAGGTAATTTATAAATCTGTACACATATCCTGGGTGAATTTTAACTGGTACTAATATCAACAGACCTTCAGTGTCAATAGATTTAAGATCAATATTCAGATTTTTTGTTACGTACTGCTTCACATTAGTTCCATAGTGCATAGCTCTGATTATGACAATGCTGACACAGGATCGCCCCTCCGCTGCTCACGCAAATTCCTCTTGTCTGCTTCGAACCTCCTGATGCAGCGTTCTCGGCGCGGGCGAAATGATGAACAGACGGGTGTGATTGAAGTAAACATATGAATAAACTTGGCCTTCCTAATAACTTTTATAACACTTTTTAACATACGATTGGAATATACATTTTTAAACAATACTGGTACGGCGGAGATAGTCATACGCCCGCCCGCTACCACTTCTATAAACAAACAGGTGAAGATACTGGAATTGATCAATTTAAGAGCATACCTCTTTTTTTTTGTATCAAAACATTACCTTTGCCACAAAATAATTCGTTACTCTACCTTTGGCTTTATATAAAAAGAACGCAGAAAGAAAAAAAAAACAATAATATGATTCATCGTAGCACGTTTGGAGGTCGATGTGACTTCATAGATATACACACCATCCACAGGTACGTTAGTGATTAGATTTGCGATTGTCTGTGACAGGTAGAACAGTCAGTGTTGCTACCAAGCCTGGTAGGTATATAAAGAGGGTGTACAGCTTCACATCAGTGATTACTCTGAAGGGCATGGAGAAGCTGCTTACTCGTGTGAGATGGTGTTGTCAGCATATGACAGAGACTGAAATGAACCTCTTTGTTGTTGCCATTTGATCATATGGTCGAACTGTTCAATATACAGGGTGGGGGGCAGTAAAGTGCTTTTTTAGAATTCGTGTTGTGGCTGCACTGTTGGTCGAATAAAGGGGAGAGTGGGCATGATTTATAGTGGCCGACAGGAGGTTTGTATTCAGTTGTTGTTCCGTTGCGATTATGCAATGGACACGTGAGGAGCGCTCATTTTGTGTTGAAGTGTATTTCTCGAATTCCCATTTGATCACTGCAGTGCAGAGTGCTTTTCATTTGCGACTCACAGTACCCGCACGCGGACATGTTCCTGAGCGGCAATAACTTTTAAATCGGGTAAATGTATTCAGAACAACGGGGGATGTGTCATCTGTACGAAGAGAACCTGAGAGAAGCGTTACAACATCACTAAATGTCGAACGGGCTAGAGCAGCAGTACTACAATTTGCAAAGCGCTATGCTCGGAAACACGCACTTGCTCTTGGCAAGACGCTCTCTACCGGGTTCTTCATAGTGAATTGAATTTTCACCCGTGTAAACAGTGCGTGGTCCAGCAATTGTCAGTTCTGGATTATGTAACACGAAGAACATCTTGGGAAGACATTAAAGTTTTTGTCGTTCTCTACCATCAATCCTTAACTGAATAACAACCATTGAGTTCAACAAGATCCAACACGGGTAGAATAACATAAGAATATATATTTACACCAACACAAGGGATTCATTCATATTAGTCCTCACGTCTAGTGAAGTAATGTATCAATACATGAAAATTAACATAGTATAATTATAAAAAAAATAAGAATTTGTATTTGTACATATATTAATTGCGCATCTACGAAACACAACAAAAAATGCTTAGCAGCATGCTCTTTTACTCCTAATAATTGATCGATTGAGTGAAAGGAATTTTCCAGCAGATGTTCCTTCATTTAGCTTTTTAAGTCTGGCGTTTTGATGTCTGTCGATACAGCATTTGACACTTTGGTTCAAATGGCTCTGAGCACTATGGGACTTAACTTCTGAAGTCATCAGTCCCCTAGAACGTAGAACTACTTAAACCTAACTAACCCAAGGACATCACACACATACACGCCCGAGGCAGGATTCGAACCTGCGACCGTAGCGGTCACGCGGTTCAAAACTGTAGCGCCTAGAACCGCACGGCCACCCCAGCCGGCATTTGACACTTTCGCACCTGTGTTGTTTTCTCCTGCCTGAGCAAGAGTGAATTTTAATGCTGTGCAAGTCCTGGATGTAATAATTATAATTAAAACAACAGGGTGACAATGATACTGAAGTTGCGAATATTTCAATTTTGACGTTTCAGTGCTTCTGGCATGGATGCACGCACTGTTTCATTTATGAAAGATGTCATAAAGCGTATTCTGTTGAAAAATAACTCCACGATATCTTCGCATGATAGGTAACACAATGTATGCTGCAGCAAGTCTGTGAGATATAGTTGTGCCGTCAGAGCTCGCTCTGTCACTACCAGCGGTGACCTGAAGCCACACACGACGGCTTCCCACGCCACGACTCCCGGAGTAGCACGACAGTGCCTCTCCAAGATATTAGAAGAATGGGACTTGCTCCACGTCGCCGTCATACGCGCCGATGGTGGTCACCCAGGGTAGTGCAGACCGCAAACCACTGTTGAACACAATGTGAAACCAGAATGAGATTTTCACTCTGCAGCGGAGTGTGCGCTGATATGAAACTTCCTGGCAGATTAAAACTGTGTGCCGGACCGAGACTCGAACTCGGGATATTTGCCTTTCGCTGGCAAGTGCTCTGCCATATGGTAGAGCACTTGCCCGCGAAAGGCAAAGGTCCCGAGTTAGAGTCTCGGTCCGGCACACAGTTTTAATCTGCCAGGAAGTTTCACAATGTGAAGCCGTTCATCAGCACTCAATGGTTCCCGGTCACGGCAACAATACAAACACAACCGTTTGTGTTGTGGCGTCGCCAGCAGGCCCTGCTTTGACTGCTGCTAGTCACCGACGAATGGCGCGGGACGACGCACAGTATTGCAGGGAATCGGTTACTACTTCTGGGATGGCAGACGCAGATGTGAATGGGTCTGATGTGCTTGGTGCCAAGTACAGTGAAACTCCCTTGTAGTGGTCAGATGTGATCGACCAGAACGGATGCTAACACCTGCGCTCACGTTCCCACGGAGTCCACAAATGGGCCGCTGTAACATTCTTATGTCCTCCAGATCTGTACAGGGTGGGCCGCGGTAAATTGCTGATTTGGAAATGAAATAAAGAAATAATGAACACTTAGAAACTTACATTTTTATTTTTCTCCTACTGGACAATAATGGAAGTTTCTAATTACACGGTGTAAAGAGTATGTCTGCTAAATGTCTACCTTCTCAATCCACACACTACCGCAGTCGTTTTCTGTATTTGCCATGAACTCTTTCAAGCATGTCTCCTGGTATTCTTGTAATTTCAGCCTCAATATTGTTCTGTAGGTCTTTCGGGGTGTTGGAACGGTTGCAGTACACCTTTGACTTCAGGTAGCCACAAAGAAAAAATTCGCATGTGGCTAAGTGTCTTGAACGAGCGGGCCATTTGAGATCCCCCATTCGAGAAATAAACCTTTCAGGAAACATTTGCCTCAAAAAATTAATGGTAATGCCCGTCTTGTTCAAACCAGGTGTCCTGTAATTACACTGCCTCGAAAGCGGGCTGGAAAAACTCTTGCGCCGCAGTTAAGTAACGATTCGAATTCACAGTTACAGCACGACCATTTTCCTGAAAAACGTAAGGGCCAGTGATATCTACTCGTGATATGGCGCACCACACAGTGACGCGGTCTGAGTGCAGGGGTCTCTGGTGAATTTGCCTTTGGTTCTTGTCGCTCCAGTACCGCATATTCTGTTTGTTTCCACACCCACTACACTTAAAATCTGCCTCATCAGAAAAGAACACATCTGCGCCACGAGATATGGTTGCAAGCATGTCTTCCCAAGATGTTCTTCGTGTTACATAATCCAGAACTGACAATTGCTGGACCACGCACTGTTTACACGGGTGAAAATTCAATTCACTATGAAGAACCCGGTAGAGAGCGTCTTGCCAAGAGCAAGTGCGTGTTTCCGAGCATAGCGCTTTGCAAATTGTAGTACTGCTGCTCTAGCCCGTTCGACATTTAGTGATGTTGTAACGCTTCTCTCAGGTTCTCTTCGTACAGATGACACATCCCCCGTTGTTCTGAATACATTTACCCGATTTAAAAGTTATTGCCGCTCAGGAACATGTCCGCGTGCGGGTACTGTGAGTCGCAAATGAAAAGCACTCTGCACTGCAGTGATCAAATGGGAATTCGAGAAATACACTTCAACACAAAATGAGCGCTCCTCACGTGTCCATTGCATAATCGCAACGGAACAACAACTGAATACAAACCTCCTGTCGGCCACTATAAATCATGCCCACTCTCCCCTTTATTCGACCAACAGTGCAGCCACAACACGAATTCTAAAAAAGCACTTTACTGCCCCCCACCCTGTATATTGAACAGTTCGACCATATGATCAAATGGCAACAACAAAGAGGTTCATTTCAGTCTCTGTCATATGCTGACAACACCATCTCACACGAGTAAGCAGCTTCTCCATGCCCTTCAGAGTAATCACTGATGTGAAGCTGTACACCCTCTTTATATACCTACCAGGCTTGGTAGCAACACTGACTGTTCTACCTGTCACAGACAATCGCAAATCTAATCACTAACGTACCTGTGGATGGTGTGTATATCTATGAAGTCACATCGACCTCCAAACGTGCTACGATGAATCATATTATTGTTTTTTTTTTCTTTCTGCGTTCTTTTTATATAAAGCCAAAGGTAGAGTAACGAATTATTTTGTGGCAAAGGTAATGTTTTGATACAAAAAAAAAGAGGTATGCTCTTAAATTGATCAATTCCAGTATCTTCACCTGTTTGTTTATAGAAGTGGTAGCGGGCGGGCGTATGACTATCTCCGCCGTACCAGTATTGTTTAAAAATGTATATTCCAATCGTATGTTAAAAAGTGTTATAAAAGTTATTAGGAAGGCCAAGTTTATTCATATGTTTACTTCAATCACACCCGTCTGTTCATCATTTCGCCCGCGCCGAGAACGCTGCATCAGGAGGTTCGAAGCAGACAAGAGGAATTTGCGTGAGCAGCGGAGGGGCGATCCTGTGTCAGCATTGTCATAATCAGAGCTATGCACTATGGAACTAATGTGAAGCAGTACGTAACAAAAAATCTGAATATTGATCTTAAATCTATTGACACTGAAGGTCTGTTGATATTAGTACCAGTTAAAATTCACCCAGGATATGTGTACAGATTTATAAATTACCTTCCAGTTTCTTTCAGTTATTCTTTCCAATCATTTTTTAAAAAATTATTCAAGCAGCAATTATTAATGAGTTTCTATTATTTTGCCCCCACACATATGACACTATTCACTGCCATCCAGTGCATCCTAAAAATAATTTATGAATAGAACGAAGTTTAGGTTCTGTGAGCTGGTAAATGAGTGAAAATCTCCCAGTCTAATATATCAGTATTTTACCACTGTGTGATATTGTTGAGTCGCATAAACGTCAAATACGGGTGTCCTGTCAAGGAGTAAGAAATTTAATGAATTTAGAGACATCAGATTCATTTGTACTAATTATTTATTCAAAACAAAGCCGGTTTCGGTATTTTCAAATTCCATATTCAAGAGTATGAAATTATTGTGTTTGGTAACACATAACAAGCGGTGGGCCAGTCAGTGCAACAGTGCATAGTAGTAGTTGGCATTCCTACCGTGCGGCTGCCGTGCGGCGGACAGTTTCCGCCAACATGCAGTGATTTGGAGCTCTTGCACTGACTGGTCCGACCGCTTGTTATGTGTTATCAAATACATTAATTTCGTGCACCTGAAGATGGGAATCTTGAAACTGTCGTGGTTTGAATTAATAATTAGTACAACTGACGTGGATCTTTCTAAATTACACTACTGGCCATTAAAATTGCTACACCACGAAGATGACGTGCTAAAGACGCGAAATTTAACCGACAGGAAGAAGATGCTGTGATATGCAAATGATTAGCTTTTCAGAGCATTTACACAAGCTTGGCGCCGCACAGTGGGTCAGAATCCCAAAAAGCTGGTCAAAATATAAGTAGTTGTTCAATTTGTACCAAACTTAGTATGTAAGGGTTTACGGAGTTTCTGATTAAGAATATGATATCAAAAAGTGAAAAAAAAACAAAATGGCGGACCCAAGATGGCAGGCTCTATGTACACTACTATCATTTTTTACGTATAAAAGTAATTTTTAGGGAATAGTTACTGATGATGACAGAGTTCAAAAAATTTAAAAATGGTGGCTCCAAGATGGCGGTCAAAATCTATGTCTTTTTATTTATTTATATTTATATATTTTTATTCGTATAAAAGTCAGTATTTAGGGGTTATTGTAGTTAATGCTTAAAAAATAAACCAAAAATGTTGTAAACTCGAAGAAAGGACCAAATATAGGTTACAAGATGGTGTAAAATATTACAAAAAATTATTTCATTTTAATTACAATTATTTATTTTAAAAATTTTTTATAACTTAATTTACAAGTTTTCATTTTCTTATTCTTTTTCATCTTCTGCTTCAACTGAATCGTCATCATCCTCAAACACTGTTTCCTCATTATCTGCATCTGCATTTGAATCTTCATAGTCTTCCGCCACAGGAACTAAGAGGGCAACGGCTTCTGGCGACAAACTTTCAGTTTCTTCGGCGAAGATTTGCGTAAGGAAGAAACGTAGGGGTCTGTCGTTGCCAACAATCTCCTGAACACGTCTTCCATAGTCTTAACTCTTGAAAACTTTCGAGAAAAACTCAGGCGATATTGCTTTATCAAATTATTGGTTGATTCCTGAGCATCCTCCGATAGTTGACCGATGGGTAAAATGGCCGAAGAAATAATGTCTGGACCGTGAATCAACAATCTATGGACTGCTGTTGGCATGTTGTACCAGGGGTATTCTTTCACGTAGTGCCTGGCAGTTGCTAAGGCGTATGCTCGAAACTTTTCAACGTCGATCTGACGTCCGCTCGAAATCGTCTGCAAAATTATATGCAAACGGTGGATTAGTTCTTCGGAAACTCCAGTTATCAGCGCTGATGTTGGAGTGTTTTCAAAAAAACGTCGAGCGGTGTTTTCCGTCATTCGTACTTGTTTCGGCATGTCAATTACAATTCCAAGCTGCTCTTTGAAAGCTTTTTCAATGTTGGCTTTCAGTATTGCTTTTTCCTCTTTATCTTCTGCTTTACGTGCCTGCCACTTTTTTGTTTTCATTTGGTATGCCAAATGAATACAACATTCAAAACATCGAATCCAGGCGTGAAGAGTTGATAGTCCGTACTGCAGATAATCGGCGGTAACTTGTTTTTTCAAAACATCGTCAATGTTATTAAATTGGGCAGAGAGAGAGCACCGTTGCGCAGATTTCGTGTTGGTTATAGCATTGCACACTTTACCATCTACCATGGTCATGCTTAAATTGTATTGAATGGAAATGTCTTTCCCATGAACAACTGTTTCGAATGACTGGAGTTGTTCGATCTGTTTGTCGTAATACGCTTTCTCATTTAAAGACGTTTGCTCTGTTTCCTTTGTAAATTCTAACTTCAGTGGTCTGCAAAAGAGGGTTGAAGACGGCTTCGGATTAATCCATAAGATCTTTTCTTCTTTAGTTTCCACATTTACACCTGCAAGTTTCAATGGAACAAGCGAAGTGAAAAATAAAGTTGCATCTGAAATACTCGAATCTGAAAACTTCATTTTATACATGCTTTGCCCGGAGGTTCCGTCAAAGCCCCACTTACAAATAAGGGCCATATTAGACATTTCCGAATCATTCATATGTAAAATATCGTCTCGTTTCAGCAGTAGAACACGTTGAACAGTGTGGTCTAACAAAGCTTGCAACCGTACCTCAGCTTTTGATTCGGTAAAAGTGAGGGTTACGTCTGGAGGGCAGCAAGCTTTTTTTGCTACCAAAACAGCTGAATACGGTGGATGTAGTGTGTTTAAGCCTTTCCCTTTAGGCCCATTCCTCAAATGCTGGTAAGATTCTTTCGACAATTTCAAGTCGAAAAGGAGTGCTAGACCTTCATTTGCATCATATGAGGATGGCGATGATGTTGAAAATCGCAAGCCTGCCTTGTATTTTTTCACCTTGGATGGACTTGAGAGTGTGACGTCTTTCACAATCTTCGCAGCATCTGGGTGCCCCGAAGATCGAAGACTCATTTGCGCGGCGAACGATAATTCGACAGGACTGAACTTCGTACGAATCTCCTCAGTTCTCCTTCTTTTAGACCTATCAGATAATGTTTCAAATTTTGTGGCAGGTCAGCCTGTTGATTTAGTCACACTTGCAGGTTTCGAGTCAGTCGGAATATATACTATTGTATTTAGCCACGTTTCGTTCTTCTTGAAAAAATATCCTTGTCGCCGAGTTGCTTCCTTATACTTGCTTCTTAACTTTGTTAACAAAATCGAAATGGTAAGCCTCATATCATAGGGAATTTTAATTGTATGTCCACTATTTTCTGTCAACGACCTTTCCAAATGTTCTACGACCCCTTCCAAATCATTTAACAAATACTCTTTTGTTATTAGAAAAATATCTTTCCTCGAAAATCCGATTCTGGAATACCCAAGATCAGATGAAACTGAAATTTAAAAAAAAATCTGTGTTATACTTTTCGTCATTTTTCTAATTATTTTATTCTTTACAATGCTTCTACGTGTCGATTGTGATTTAAATTGTACAAATAAAACTCATAATTAGTTGATTCTACTGTCATTTTTGAAGATGTCTGAACAATGACATTTTGCAAGTGTCGCTTAAAACGCGGCTCAAAGCCAGAGTCGAAAGTAGTCGCAGGATTTGAAGCTTAATTTACAAAGGTAATAATATATACTTGCGTACACAGTGCAAAAGGAAGCGGAATGTCGTGGAATTCGTAACTTATCTCTATTTTTAAGCGCATTTTACGATTTTGTCATTCATTTCCCTGTAGTACGTTAATTGAAATGTAAACGTGCATAATTGATGATTTAATAGTGATATAAGTGTTTTTTCACTAGTACATACCTCCTGGAATACATTCCATATTGAAAGTATTTGTTTCACTTGCACAAAACATAAATAACTTCCTTCAACAACACGACTGTTTTTGTAGCCTGGCCAGCTGCGCGCACGTTAACAATGAACTGCCGCATTTGACCTGAGATATTACCGAACAAATGAACATCTGGTCGTCCGCACAGCATGCATTCAGTTGTCCCAGCATTGCTGCTGCCAACCTGACAGTCCAAAATCCCCATCTTTAACTTTTTTTTTCCTTTTCGGCCACGTTTTCAAGATTCTGGCCCACTGTGCGCCGGTGGCGACACCTACAATGTGCTTACATGAGGAAAGTTTCCAACCGATTTCTCATACACAAACAGCAGTTGACCAGCTTTGCCTTGTGAAACGTTGTTGTGATGCCTCGTGTAAGGAGGAGAAATGCGTATCATCACGTTTCAGACTTTGATAAAGGTCGCATTGTAGCCCACCACAATTGCGGTTTGTCGTATGGCGACATTGCTGTTCGCGTTGGTAAAGATCAAATGACTGTTAGCAGAATATGGAATCGGTGGGTTCAGGAGGGTAATACGGAACGCTGTGCTGGATCCCAATGGCTTCGTATCACTAGCAGTCGAGATTACAGGCATCTTATCCGCATGGCTGTAACAGATCGTACAGCCACGTCTCGATCCATGAGTCAACAGATGGGGACGTTCGCAAGACAACAACCATCTGCACGAACAGTTCGACGACGTTTGCAGCAGCATGGACTAGCAGCTCGGAGCCCACGGCTGTGGTTACCCTTGACGGTGCATCACAGACAGGAGCGCCTGCGATGGTGTACTCAACGGCGAACCTGTGTGCACGAATGGCAAAATGTCATTTTTTCGGATGAATCCAGGTTCTGTTTACAGCACCATCATGGTCACATCCGTGTTTGGCGATATCGTGATGAACGCACATTGGAAGCGTGTATTCGTCATTGCCATACTAGCGTATCACCCAGCGTGATGGTATGGGGTGCCATTGGTTACACGTCTCGGTCACCTCTTGTTTGCATTGACGGCACTTTGAACAGTGGATGTTACATTTCAGGTGTGTTATGACCCGTGGCTCTACCCTTCATTCGATCCCTGAGAAACCCTACATTTTAGCAGGATAATGCACGACCGCCTGTTGCAAGTCCTGTACGAGCCTTTCTGGATACAGAAAATGTTCGACTGCTGCCCTGGCCTCACCTATTGAAAACGTCTGGTCAATGGTGGCCAAGTAACTGGCTCGTCACAATACACCAGTCACTACTCTTGATGAAGTGTGGTATCGTGTTGAAGCTGCATGGACAGCTGTACCTGTACACGCCATCCAAGCTCTGTTTGACTCAATGCCAGGCGTATCATGGCCGTCATTACGGTCAGAGGTGGTTGTTCTGGGTACTGATTTCTGAGGATCTATGCACCTAAATTGCATGAAAATGTAATCACATGTCAGTTCTAGTATAATATATTTGTCCAATGATTACCCGTTTACCATCTGCATTTCTTCTTGGTCTAGCAATTTTAATGGCCAGCCTTTCAGTTGCGGATGTACTACAAACGAAATCTAGTGGAATAATAAAGTGGCAGTGGATACATGTTAGTTTCCATGATCAGCGTAAACCAAATGTGAGACAATGTGGAGTGTCAAAATTATTTAGGATTTTAGACTGCATCATGAAAAACTAAAATCACTGTAAAACGGACGTTTTGATCGTGTTTGGAGTGAACCTCTTTACAGTGGCTAAACAGCTAGGTTGTGTTGACGGTCTTCCCAGTATATACCATCCAATTTTGTATGTCACTTGACAATGACATCACATTCTGGTATCTCAATGGACATTTATAAATCAAAATTCCTTTGAGGGTAGGTGAACGGAAAGTTAACGCCTGTGTTACTCTAGTAGATGATTCACAGGCACCAGCGAATCAGCAACTTGTACTCACTGGCAGCCTCTTCTTGCTATAATATGTCGATGACGCACAGCAGTTGTCCTATGGTTGCTTGTTTATTTTGCTGGGTCACTCTGATGTCACCCATTACAAAGACCGTCGGAACATCAGCTTTGTATCTTATTTCATAAAATTGCGGCCAAACATTTGCAGCGTTTTAATCTAAATGTTTTAGAATAGTTGTGAAACAGGAGATAGACAGCCATAAAACAAGAAAATATTCTTCGTAAAACCAAACAGTTCGTAGGAGAAGTCTCTAACTGTTGGTTCAAGATCTGTATGTGCATGTTATTGCCATTGACTGTTCAAATGTGAAAAGAAAGAGCGTAGACAATTTCCGGTTTTTCTAAGTCGTTTTAACATAATGAAGCCCCTTTCATAACGGTGCCATCCCTCCACTTCTATGAAGCTATCAAAATACACAGTAACCTGCGTTTATAGCCTTTAGCGCGTTATCGGGACTACTCACTCGGGAAAAGCAATCGTCACCGAGGTTAATTTGTCGGTAAAGAGGGAGGAAAGGGTTACATCTAAATGAAAGGAAAAATGCTAATGAAACTGGTGGAAATTAATTTTGAAATAGGGGTAAAGTTAATAAAGAAAGTAAATGTGTGGCCGTTACGTTAACAATCAACTAGCGGTAATTAGATATTTGAGATTTTGGGGAAATTACGGTCGCCAGTCCTAAGAACAATTACTATAGTAACTGAAAAAGGAAGATTATTACACATATAATTAGCACTAGAAGCGTGGCAACTGAAGGTTGACAAGTGTAGTGTGAAAACTGAAAGTTTGTCAGAAGTAATAAATTTCGCTACACTCTGACTTAATTTAGCAAAAGAATTAATAAAACCGGAAAATCGAACGTTAATTTAGTGACTGAAGTTAATAGTGAGCTTTCTTTCTGAAGCACATCGACATTCAGTAAAATACGGTTAGTCTTGGACTACCTCAACAATCATTTTAAAAAGCTACTTCAATGTATGCAATTTAGAAATAAGAGATTTAACTTTGAACTTGAATTAAATGATTCAGAACAATTAACAATAGTAAAATTTAGTACGTACCAAGCTGAGCTGCAGTCACAGGTAAGCTAAAATACGGTAACAAAACTCGCACTCTTAATTTGTGCTAGTGTAATCTAACTATTGTAGACAGCTATGAATACTTTAACTGAAATTTGAAATTAAAGCAGCGAAATTGTATTATATTACTTTAATGCTGGCGTTTGAATTTCAACGACACTCGGGTCCATTTCGGAAAAGGAAGGGACCCTGCTTGACAATGCAATTGGGACAATGAGCAACAAAGGTTAATGCTAAGTTGCTGTAATTTTGTGATGCAACAATTTTAAAAGCTTGAAAAGCTGAGGTCTGCCATACAGTTCTAAAACTTTACATGCTTCCAGTCTTCCTTGTTAGTTGATTGAAGGTTTGAAGCCGTCGATCGAGGATGTGGCGACAGTCACTCATTGTCGGCCGTCGCTGTTGCAGAAGCTGGATGTTGGCGCGCCTTCTTCTCGACACGGTCACCAGACGAAACGGGCTCTTGATGCGCGCCAGATAATGCTTCCCGTCCGCGACACCATGTCAGAAACTATCATCGCAAGTCGAGCGCAATTATATGCTGCCAAACCCCGAAAGCGCGGCAACTCGTGGGAGTGTCACACAACACACCTGCTCCACTCGCTACTCCAGCCAGACTCCCCCTGCCCGCGCTCCACGCGGCAGAGTTAACACTACCAAAGATCCTACACACTTTGATTCTTCACACGACCTATCGATGTATTCGTTCGATAGCATAGTTTTCCCTAGGCAAGACCCAGCGTAAAAATACAAATAATATTTACAAAACAAACCAATTATACATCGACATAAATGCATAAATATATATATACAAATAGTAAAACAATTACAATATACGAAGACACAGAAATGTTATATATTCAGGTAACAAAAATAAGGAAAACAAATTTATAGTACAATAGATGGAAATAGGAGGATATGCATTTCCGGCGTTACGCATGCCCCACATTGCCTGAGGATGTTCGTGTAACTTAAACAGACTCAGAAAATGTCCCAAAAAAGAAACAGTGGAAATGCATATGCTCAAAACATCAACAAAATTTAGCATTCGCCTAATTAACCATAAACCAATTTTTAGACGATAATAATTGAGTGGAGACACTCCTAATCTTATTCCACTCTGTCATCTTGATCAATATAAAACAGGTTGACAACATATTAAAATACATAGAAAACTTAGAAAATGGTTTAGCTATTCTAAAATCATCAAAATTCCTAACAGTATCAAGAAATGGAATTCTATTTACAAAATTAACCAGAGTACATGGTCATAAAAAACAGGTATATCAAAATACGCAAATTAATAATTAATTACATAGAATACACATTTTATATAACCTTTTCATAATTAATGCTCTTGCCATGAGAGTCCACTTAATGCTGAACAAGAAAATAATATTCAGCAGATCGAAAAAACCGTAAATATTGACAGTAGAATTCTTTCAGCTGTCCAGGAAGAAAAACAATTCCGCCTTCCGTACCCGCAAGTACAAAGAATGCCGACAGCGACACAAGAGCCAACAGCGACATAAGAGCCGACAGCGGCTCCGCCTTGCCAGTATTGTCGCGCCCGCCTGTGCGGCACGCTTGATCTCACTCGCCCTTGTAATGGCGTTTCCAGAACGTCCCTTTCACTGAATTCTTTCGGAAAAACTCACTCCCGAGTAATCTCAAGGAGTCCCTTAATACTATCACAGTGGATAACTCAACACTGTCCATCATCACACGCATGTACTAGCCTGAAACTTAAAACAGCGTCTAAGTACATCGGCAATGACTAGTAAAACACACATTCATGAAATCTGACAGTTAGTTACAAAAGCATATTTACATTCCTTAATCTACTGTGACTCAGCTGAAAACTTATACTAGCAGCTTGGATTTTTCAGATGATTACTAATCAGTTACTCTTAAATCATTTAGTCAAAATTAATTTCTTATTAATTACAACTTCTTTAATGTCCTCTTGGTCAGGCAAGAGCATGGAAATCTAGCAAATCGTGAAATATTACACTCTATATTTACATACTGTACAAATTACCCATTCTGTGGTATTAATCAATCCTAGGTTGGTACAATTTCAAGCCTACAATGTTCCGTATACCTAATAGTTTTCCAGAGCTTGGATACTCTAAGCAATAAGCACTTGTGTGAGGTATACCAATGACTTTATATGGTCCATTATAAACAAACTTAAATTTAGAGATTTCATTGTCTATCTCACTCGATTTCTCATGAGCTTTTACAAGTACTAAGTCTCCGATTGCAAACTTAGCAAAACGCGCTTTAGCGTCTTGACAGCGTGTGCGAGCATCGGAATTTAGCTTCATTACTTCTCGTAAACGATCTTTTTTCAGACCAATACTAATGTCAATCCGTGGAGGGAATTTAATTATCTCTTCCAATTCACTTTCTACACTTTTGTCAATGCCGAAATTCCTCACGTTACGGCAGTTCAAATTCATTCCTACGTCAATGTCATCCGGCCAGTTAACAATGTGTATAGGCTGGTATTGCCTATGCACACCGTCTCCTGCCTCGTCAAACCCAACTACCATTGTTTTATCTAGTGACATACATGTCAAAGTTTTGCTCTCGCAGTTAATCACTGCACGGTACTTTAATAGCCAATCTAACCCGATAATTACTTCCATAGTTAAGTCTGGCACGACGACAAACTCTTGTTCAAATCGTGCCCCACATATCTCGAAGTGGGCAAAAATCTGTTTTGTGACTGGTTTACTGGCCTTCCCAGTAGCACCGATAATTTTCACTCCTGTTAGTGGCATAACTACGATGCCAGGTCTGTCTTTCAGTAACTGAAATATTTTTCCAGATACAGCACTCAATTCTGCGCCGGTGTCAATCAACACGTTTAGCTGTAGGCCGTGCATATTAACAGACACTACTATCTGTCTACACTTGTCCTCGACTGTTTCTTTATTTTCCCACAGTAAATCCTCGTCTATATCCAGGTCATTCCAGAAAAAACCATCCGGCTTTTATCCTAAATCCGGCTTATCTGGCGGCTTTTTCAGCCTCTGTTCACATACAGTTTTAATTTCAACACGTTTGTCCTGAGGCTTAGTCTGTAGCTTCGCCTCCAATACCGAAACCTTTTCCTGTAATTCGTCAACTAGTGAGTGTTGCTTTGCTATCAATTCATTAATTGTCACCTTCGTTGATTCCTCTTTGGTCAGACTGATCTCATCTGCCAATCTACCTGGAGGAATGTGCCCAGTAGTATCTGCAATTACTTCCTCAGGATCTGCGAAACCCACACTGCTACTGTCTGACCGTATAAAGTCAGCTCTAACCTCATACACGCTGTAATCAACGTGCTTTTCTACCAATCGTGTCCGGCTATCACTAAAATTTTTGTAATCTTTCTCCTTAATACTCTCGCAATGTTTAAACTGGAGGTTTGCGTCGGATGGGTCGGCTACTTCTACCACTACGACTTTCAGTAAGCTCTGCCGGTTAGGGCCAGAACTTTCCGTTACTACTTCAACATCTAACTCCTGCGGGACGAAACACGACGAATCTTGCTCGTGCTCCCCGTTAACATCAACTATTTCTAGTAAAGTCTGCCAGTTAGGGCCAGAACTTTCTATCACTTCACAAATACTATCTTCCTGTGGGACGAGACGCAGCAAATCCTGCCCGCACTCCCCATAATCACTTCTCCCGTACAGGCCCCAATAATCTCTTAATTCGTCGTATAAGCGACCAAACTGCCTTAACCAGAGCTCATCCCTCTCTGCATCCCCTCGCTCGATGACGGACGTTTTATCCGACATCTGATCTTCTCTCAACACTTGCGAATCATTCTTAAACTCAATCTCCAGTTCCGCTGTGGGTATTACAGCTGCCACTTTATAATCGATTTCCGGAACATTACTTAAATTGTTCTCACTGACAGTGAATATACTTCCTACTGCCGTGTATACAGCTGATCTACTACTTGTGGGCGCACTCCTTTCTCCTAACACTGGCACACTCTCCCGCCGTTGATTATTCCACACGGAATTTTCATAACGACGACACCTGGGTTTTCTCCTGTTATTGGGCCGACAAAATTTTTCCACGCCCGGTCGGCCCCTCACCGGCGCGGCTAATGGTTTCCCTGTCTCGTCCCAGCATATACGCTCCCCGGATGCTGCTGAGGCGGCTGATCACACCCTCTGGCGTTATTACTATACTGTGAAGCCCGTATCACGTTAGTATGATACTGGTTTCCGTCATTCCTGTTATTATTTGCATTGTACCGATTGTTATTACGGTCCGAACCATTATTGTTATTGCTGCCATGGTTGCGGTATGCATTATTCCCATGGTTATCGTTGTTGTGGTTGCTGTGGTACCCGTTGTTGTTACCACGGCCTCTACCACTATCGCGATTATTGCGCCAATTGTCCTCGACCTCCACTCTTTCCAGTAAATCATTTATTGTCCTGTAATTGCTTCCTACGTAGCGTTTTGTATCATCTGGAAGCTTTTTGTAGAGTTCCCAGACTATTTCGGATTCCGTGCGGCGATCACGCAAATATTCCAACTTGCGGATCCAGCCCTCACAAAACTCCTTCATCGAACCGGGCGAATTCGCATCGAAAGGCCTCGATACGACAAATTCGCGCCAGACACTTTGCTGTTTTTGCTCTGACCAGTATTCAGCCAGAAACAAATTTTTAAATTCGTCAAAAGTCAGGTTCGTAATGTTGAGGTTTAAGCCCCAACGCTTGGCATCACCAGCCAACACATCAATAATCGCATTAATTTTTCTCTCATTAGTCCATGATCTGGGTAAAACTCTTTCACAATTCTTAATGAAATCCGTCGCGTGTATACCGCCTTTTTTCAAGAGGTCGAACCGCTCCTCTTTCGTCTACAATTCCGAACTATGTGCATAGATTGGCACATAGCTCTGTTTTTCGTCAAGTTTCTTTTCTAATTCCGACACTCTCGTAATTACTTGGCAAGTGGTTGTCGCAAGCGTTTCTACTTCCCTTTTTTTCTCTTCGCAGGTATTAGCCTGCTCCGTCACTTTGGTATCTACTTCGGATACTAAAGCCTTTAAAGTTTCCACCTTCTTTTGATCCTCTTTTTTCACTAATTGAATTTGTTCCGTCACCTTAGTCTCGATGATCGGAGCAACTGATTCTCCTATACTTTTCTCGATTCTGCTAATTTCGGAATAAAAACGAGTATTTATGCTCGCAATTTCCGCCTGAACGCCTATCATTTCCTGTTTAAGATTACCGATTTCGGTATTAATTACAACAATATCTTCTTTGATTTTATCAACTTTTATGTTAACAACTCCAACATTGTTGTTGACAACGTTAATAGCTTTCTTCTGATTGTCTAGCATCCGTTCAATTTTTTCAGACTGAGCTTCTTGCTTGGCAGCCTGAGCTTCTTGCTTGGCAGCCTGAGCTTCTTGCTTGGCAGCCTGAGCTTCTTGCTTGGCCGATTGACTCTTGATTTCGTTAATCAAAACATTCAATAAATCAGTTAAATTCCCGGAAACTACCGGTTTTACTTCCGTAGCGGCTTCCTCTTTAATTGTCCCCCCGTATTCGTCATCAAGGGATTCAGATTTGATTTTCACTTCCGATTCCGAAACATTTTCTAAAGTTTGGAATTCCATTTCTGCTCTTTGTTGCGTTTCGGCGGTCGCGTCTTTCATGCTAGCCGCCTGCCCCTGAACAATGGGTACCGCGGTGCGCGTTTCCCACTGTTCGACCGATTGTTCCGTATCCAAGACTACCAAATTTTGGCAATTGTTGCCTTCACTCATTTTAATAATTTTCAATATAAATGCCAAATCTCAAATATAATTAGGATTACTCCCACTACTTATTCTCGCTGACGTAACGGCCTGTACGTAACCAGTACTTTGTTACGAGATTTGCGCAATGCAAAATTCGTGTCCAGAACAACCACAAATCCGAAGATGGTCCTGTCACCAGGTCGCCACGTGTAACCTCCCCCTCACTTATCGACCTTAATGATAGTGAAAAATTAAACCGCGTGTACCTAATGGAAATTTGGGAAAAGCAATCGTCACTGAGGTTAATTTGTCGGTAAAGAGGGAGGAAAGGGTTACATCTAAATGAAAGGAAAAATGCTAATGAAACTGGTGGAAATTAATTTTGAAATAGGGGTAAAGTTAATAAAGAAAGTAAATGTGTGGCCGTTACGTTAACAATCAACTAGTAGTAATTAGATATTTGGGATTTTGGGGAAATTACGGTCGCCAGTCCTAAGGACAATTACTATAGTAACTGAAAAAGAAAGATTATTACACATATAATTAGCACTAGAAGCGTGGCAACTGAAGGTTGACAAGTGTAGTGTGAAAACTGAAAGTTTGTCAGAAGTAATAAATTTCGCTACACTCTGACTTAATTTAGCAAAAGAATTAATAAAACCGGAAAATCGAAAGTTAATTTAGTGACTGAAGTTAATAGTGAGCTTTCTTTCTGAAGCACATCGACATTCAGTAAAATACGGTTAGTCTTGGACTACCTCAACAATCATTTTAAAAAGCTACTTGAATATATACAATTTAGAAATAAGAGATTTAACTTTGAACTTGAATTAAATGATTCAGAACAATTAACAATATTAAAATTTAGTACGTACCAAGCTGAGCTGCAGTCACAAGTAAGCTAAAATACGGTAACAAAACTCGCACTCTTAATTTGTGCTAGTGTAATCTAACTATTGTAGCCAGCTATGAATACTTTAACTGAACTTTGAAATTAAAGCAGCGAAATTGTATTATATTACTTTAATGCTGGCGTTTGAATTTCAACGACACTCGGGTTCATTTCGGAAAAGGAAGGGATCCTGCTTGGCAATGCAATTGGGACAATGAGCAACAAAGGTTCATGCTAAGTTGCTGTAATTTTGTGATGCAACAATTTTAAAAGCTTGAAAAGCTGAGGTCTGCCATACAGTTCTAAAACTTTATGTGCTTCCAGTCTTCCTTGTTGGTTGATTCAAGGTTTGAAGCCGTCGATCGAGGATATGGCGACAGTCACTCATTGTCGGCCGTCGCTGTTGCAGGAGCTGGATGTTGGCGCGCCTTCTTCTCGACACGGTCACCAGACAAAACGGGCTCTTGATGTGCGCCAGATAATTCTTCCCGTCCGCGACCCCATGTCAGAAACTATCATCACAAGTCGAGCACAATTACATGCTGCCAAACCCCGAAAGCGCGGCAACTCGCGGGAGCGTCACACAACACACCTGCTCCACTCGCTACTCCAGCCAGACTACCCCTGCCCGCGCTCCATGCGGCAGAGTTAACACTACCAAAGATCCTACACACTTTGATTCTTCACACGACCTATCGATGTATTCGTTCGATAGCATAGTTTTCCCTAGGCAAGACCCAGCGTAAAAATACAAATAATATTTACAAAACAAACCAATTATACATCGACATAAATGCATAAATATATATATACAAATAGTAAAACAATTACAATATACGAAGACACAGAAATGTTATATATTCAGGTAACAAAAATAAGGAAAACAAATTTATAGTACAATAGATGGAAATAGGAGGATATGCATTTCCGGCATTACTCATTGTCCGTGGGAGTGTGTGATGATTGCTGCAGTTACGCTTTTCTTCTTTTTGATTATAATATGCATAGCTAGTTCGTTTCTTTAGTGGTTACTTGGGAGTGCTGTGGTGTGGCCCAGAGATTCCCATTAACCGCAGCATCAGGCGGGGGGTCGGGGGTGGGGACACAGGTCAGTCCCAAGCCCCAGGGAGTGAGGAAAGAGGGCACTCAGCCCATTCACTGCAGCCTAAGGCGGCACAGGCTTCGACGGATTAGCAACACTGGCAGTGTGTACCTGACGGGCCGTGAGTTTATTGAGCGCCATTAGATCTCGCCTTTGTGGCAAATAGGCATAATTCCTCCAGAAGGCCTTTTATCACCCGCGAAGTCCCAGAGCCTGGAACAGATAACATCTCACTGCAGCGTGGGAGACACAGGACTCCTCCCTAGGCATGGCTTTGTGTCGTGCTGCTTAAGGAAAATTTACAGACATTTTAGATGGGACGGCCTTTGATTTGTTAGGCATTCACAACCTTCGGGAACGGCGATTTGCCATAGGTTGGCGCTCGCAAGTTCCAGAAAGTTGCGTCGAACATTCTAGAATGTGGCTGCGGGAACATTGTTAGATGATTTTCAATTGGGAGAATTGGAGATACGGCCACAAATTGGCTTAAAATTCATAAGAGCACTGTGGCGTTCGTATTTGGGTGGAGTTCTACGATCAGGCTGTTTCTCGCTTTTGGGCTGAATCATTCATGCCGAGCCCTTTTTACATTCCAGGCGAAGACGCCTCGAGAGCTTTCGGTGCAAGAGAGCAGAAGGGACGTGGCATGCCAGAGTACAAAACTACCTTCAACCTTAGCTCACCTTGTATCACACGTTTTGTGTGTTGCAGCGTTGTGATGAGTACAGAACTCATACATGATGATAGGCACGTTTTCACAGATTAATTAATCATTTGCTTTCGAGGTGACGTCTCGTCCATGACTTTCGAGGTGACTAACCAACCGATGCAACCACCACCACTGACTTAATTCCGCATTTAAATTCATCCAGAGCAAAATCGCATGTTCTTTATCATTTCAGTTTCATCCTGTTTGAGCACTCCCACTCATTCCTTTTCTGGTGATTACTTATTATTACAATTTTGAGATAAGTACCCATGCTCATGTTCTCCAGGCCAGGTATTTGTTTCAGTGTTTGTTTTGATTATTACATGAAGTTAGTAACCAATAAATGTGGATGATCTGGAAACCTTGTCTCGTTCCAGTAGTCGATAGTTCCGATCACTACTCAGTAATGATTAATGTTTATCGGGACACACAGCCACGGTTCACATGTCCAGGTCATCCTTCCTTCCGTTTCCTTCCGCACAGAACATTTCAGTATCTCTCGACACAGTGCATTTCAGTGGCAAATTGATAGAGTAAAGCTTACCCCAGTCGCACGTTCCATTGCTAACGTGAATATCATAAAATAATCTTACATCAGTGTACAGGTTGTTTCTATTGTGAGGTTCCACTGCCGGTGTTTGTATCTTTGTGTCAAGCTGATGGCAGTATTGTTGTTGTCTTCAGCCTGAGAACTGGTCTGACGCAGTTCTCCGTTCTACTCTGTCCTATGCAAGTCTCTTCGTCTCTGCAGAACTTCTGCAACCTACATCCACTTGAAATTCTCTACAGTTTTTACCCTTCAAACTTCCCTTTATTAACAAAGTGACGATTACTTGAAACCACAGGACGTGTCCTACCAAGCGATCACTAATTTTATCCAGATTGAATTACAAATTTCGTTTCTCTCTAATTACATTCAATACAACTCTCTGTGGATTATGGATCTTGCCGCTGGCAAGGTGACATACGTGCTTTAGCGATTAAGATAACTGTCCCGTGAGTAAAACGACAATGGAGGGATATCTGTTGAGAGTACAGACGAACATGTGGTTCCTGAAGAGCCTTCTCAATAGTTGCAGGGGCAAGAGTTTGGATGATTGACTCACCTGGCCTTGTAACATCAACCAAAACGTCCTTGCTGTGCTGGTACTGCGAACGGCTGAAAACAAAGGGAAAATCATTTTCCCCAAAGACATGCATCTCTGCAGGGTGGTTAAATGATGAGGGTGTCGTTTTGGGTAAAATATTCCCGAGGCAAAATAGTCCACCATTCGGATCTCCAGGCGGACTGCTTAGGAAGATGTCGTCATCGGCACAGAAAAAAACTAGCATTCTACGGATCGGAGCGATCAATGTTAGATCCCTTAACCGGGCAGGTAGGTTAGAAAATTTAAAAACGGAAATGAATAGGTTGAAGTTAGATACGGTGAGTAGTGAAGTTAAGCAGCAGGAGGAACAGAATTTCTGGTCCGGTGAATGCAGGGTTATAAATACAAAGTCAAATAGGAATAACGCAAAAGTGGGTTTAGTAATGAATAATAAAATAGGACTGCTGGTAAGTTACTATGAACAGCATAGTGAACGCATTGTTCTAGTCAAGATAGACACGAAGCCCACACCCGCCACAGAGATTGAAGAACTGTATGATGAGAAATTATTCAGATAGTTAAAGGAGACGAAAATTGAATTGTGATGGGGGCCTGGAATTCGATATACGAAAAGGAAGAGAAGTAAAAATAGTACGCTAATATGGACTGAGGGAAAGGTATGAAAGAGGAAGCCACTTGGTAGAATTTTGCACAGATCATAATTTAATCATTCCTTACACTTGGTTCAACAATTATAAAAGAAGGTCGTGGAAGAGACCTGGAGACACCGGACTGTTTCAGATTGATTGAGTAGTGGTTAAACAAAGATTTAAGAATCAGATTTTAAATTGTAAAACATTTTCAGAGACAAATGTGGGCTCTAATCACAATTTATCGGTTTGAACTGTAGATTAAAATTGACGAAATTTGAAAAAGATAGGGCATTGAAGAGATGGGACCTGGACAAGTTGAAAGAACCAGAGACTGTTGAGAGTTTCAGAGGGAGAATTAGGCAACTGTTGAGTAGAACATGGGAAAGGAATACAGTAGAACACGAATGGGTAGCTTTAAGAGATGAAATAGTGAAGGCAGCATAGGATCAAATATGTAAAAAGACAAGGCCTAGTAGAAATCTTTGAATAACACAAGAAACAAGGAATTTAATGGATGAAAGGAGAAAATTTAAAAATTCATTAAATGAAGCAGCTGAAAGGAAATACAAACGTTTAACAAAAGAGATTGGCAGGAAGTACAAAATTGCTGAGCAGGAGTGGCTAGAGGACAAATGTAAGAAGCATTTTTCGCTAAGAGAAGGATAGACACTGCGTACAGGAAAATTAAAGAGACTTTTGGGGAAAACAGAAGCAGCTGTAAGAAATCACGAGCTCAGATGGTAAACCAGTCCTAAGCAGAGAAGGGACAGCTGAAAGGTGGAAGGAGTATATAGATTGTCGTTAAAGGGAGGAGAAGTTGAAAGCAATATTATAGAAAGGGAAGTGGACGTAGATGAACATAAAATGGCGGATACGATGCTGCTAGAAGAATCTGACAAAGCTCTGAAAGATCCAAGTCGAAACAAGGGCCCCGGGGGTAGACGATATTCCGTCAGAACTACTGACAGCCTTGTGAGAGGTAGCCATGACAAACTATTCCATCTGGCGTGTAAGATGAATGTAGTAATATCAATTCAAAAGAAAGCAACTGCTGACAGATGCGAAAATTACCTAACTATCAGTTTAATAAATCATGGTTGTAAAACACTAACACAAATTTTTTACAGAAGAATGAAAAAACTGGTAAAGACCACCTCGGGGATGATCAGTTTGGATTCCGGAGAAATGTAGGAACACGACTTATCTTAGAACACAGGTTAGGGAAAGGCAAACCTATATTTATAGCATTTTTAGACTTAGAGAAAGCTTTTGATAACGTTAATTGGAATACTCTCTTTGAAATTCTGAAGGTAGGATGGGTCAAACACAGGAACTGAAAGGCTATTTACAAATTGTACAGAAACCAGACTGCAGTTATAAGAGTCGAGGGACACGAAAGAGAGGCAGTGGTTGAAAAGCGAGTGAGACAACATGGTAACCTATCCACAATGAATTTTGGAATACGAATTAAAGTTTCTGGGAGAAGAAATAAAAACTTTGAGATTTGCCGATGATATTGTAATTCTGTCACAGACAGCAAAAGACTTGGAAGAGCAGCTGAACGGAATGGGCAGAATTTTGAAAGGAAAATGTAAGATGAAGATCAACAACAGCAAAACAAGTATAATGGAATGCAGCCGAATTAAATCAGGTGATACCCTAAGGGTATCAGGTTAGGAAACGAGACACTTAAAGCAGTAGATGAGTTTTGCTATTTGGCCAGCGTAATAACTGATGATAGCCGAAGCAAAGAGGATATAAAATATAGTCTGAGAATGGCAAGAAAATAATTTCTGAAGAAGAGAAATTATTTAATATCGAATATAGATTTAAGCGTTAGGAAGCCTTTTCTCAAGGTAGTCCGGAGTGTAGCCATGTAAGGAAGTGAAACACGGACGATAAACAGTTCAGATAAAAAGAGGGTAGAAGCTTTTGAAATGGGGGCTACAGAAGAATGCTGAATATTAGATGGGTCGATCATGTAAATAATGAGGAAGTACTGAATAAAATTGACGAGACAACAAATCTGTGGCACAACTTGACAAAAAGAAGGGATCAGTTGACAGGACACATTGTGGGACAATAAATGGTCACCAATTTGGTATTGGAGGGAAGCGTTGGTGATAAAAATCGTCGATGGAGACCAAGAGATGAGTGAAGTAAGCAGAGTCAGAAAGATGTAAGTTGCAGTAGTTATTCGGAAATGAAGAGGCTCGCACGGGATAGAGTAGCATGAAGAGCAGCATCAGACCAGTCTTCATCTACATCTGCATCTACGTGATTACTCTGCTATTCACAATAAAGTGCCTGGCAGAGGGTTCAATGAAACACCTTCATGCTGTCTCTCTACCGTTCCACTCTCGAACGGCACGCGGGAAAAACAAGCACTTAAATTTTTCTGTGCGAGCCCTGATTTCTCTTATTTTATCGTGATGATCATTTCTCCCTAAGTAGGTGGGTGCCAAGAGAATTTTTTCGAAATCGGAGGAGAAAACTGGTGATTGAAATTTCGTAAGATCCCGTCACAACGAAAAACGCCTTTGTTCTAATGATTGCCATTCCGATTCACGTATCATGTCTGTGACACTATCTCCCCTATTTCGCGATAATACAAAACGAGCTGCCCTTCTTTGTTCTTTTTCGATGTCATCCGTCAGTCCCACCTGATGCGTATCCCATACCGCAAAACAATACTCCAGAATAGGGCAGACGAGCGTAGTGTAAGCAGTATCTTTGGTAGACCTTCTAAGTGTTCTGCCAATGAATCGCAGTCTTTGGTTTGCTCTACCCACAATATTATCTATGTGATCGTTTAGGTTATTTGTAATTGTAATCCCTAAGTATTTAGTTGAATTTACAGCCCTCAGACTTGTGTGACTTATCGCGTAATCGAAAGTTAGCTGATTTCTTTTAGTACTCATGTGAATAACTTCACACTTTTCTTTATTCAGGGTCAATTGCCACTTTTCGCACCACACAGACATCTTATCTAAATCATTTTGCAAGTCGTTTTGATCATCTGATGACTTTACAAGATGGTAAATGACAGCATCATCTGCAAACAATCTAAGACGGCTACTCAGATTGTCTCCTATGTCGTTCGTATAGATCAGGAACAACGGAGGGCCTATAACACTTCCTTGGGGAACGCCGGATATTACTTCTGTTTTACTCGATGACTTTCCGTCTATTACTACGAACTGTGACCTTTCTGACAGGAAATCACGAGTCCAGTCGCACAACTGAGGCGATACTCCGTAGGCACACAGTTTGGCTAGAAGACGCTTGTGAGGAACGGTGTCGAAAGCCTTCTGGAAATCTAAAAGTATTGAATCAATTTGACATCCCCTGTCGATAGTACTCATTAATTCATGAGTATAAAGACATAGTTGTGTTTAATAAGAACGATATTTTCTGAATCCTTGGTGACTATATGTCAATAAATCGTTTTCTTCGATGTGTTTCATAATGTTAGAATACAGTATATGTTATAAAACCCTACTGCAAATCAACGTTAGTGATGTAGGCCTGTAATTCAGCGGATTACTCCTACTTCCCTTTTTGGGTGTTGGTGTGACTTGCGCAATTTTCCAGTCTTTAGGTATATAATTTCTAAATATGGAGCTATTTTATCAGCATACTCTGAGAGGAACCTGACTAGTATACAATCTGGACCGGAGGCCTTGCCTTTATTAAATGATTTAGGCTGCTTCGTTACTCCGAGGATATCTACTTCTATGTTTCTCACCTTGGAAGTTGTTCTTGATTGGAATTCAGGAATATTTACTTCGTCTTCTTTAGTGAAGGAGTTTCGGAAAACCGTGTGTGACAACACTGCTTTAGTGGCACTGTCATCAGTGACCTCGCCGTTGTTATCGCGTAGTGAAGGTATTGATTACGTCTTGCCACTGGTGTGCGTTATGTATGACCAGAATCTCTTTGGATTTTCAGCCAGACAGAATGTCGTTGTGGAAAATACTACAAGCATCTCGCATTGAAGTATGTGCTATATTTCGAACTTCTGTAAAACTTTGCCAATCTTGGGGATTTTGCGTTCTTTTAAATTTGGCATGCTTTTTTCGTTGCGTCTGCAATAACAATCTGATCCCCTCTGTGTACCATGGAGGGATCAGTACCATCACTTATTAATTTATGTGATATATATCTCTCAATTGCTGTTGACACTACCTCTTTGAAAACATTCCACAACTTTTCTACACTTACATGATCAGATCGGAAGGAATGAAGACTGTCTCTTAAAAAGGCGTTAAGAGCATTTTTATCAGCATTTTTTTCTATTTGATGGTTGTATGTGTTACGGTATTCAGCCTAGCAGCAACTGCCTTGTGGTCGCTAAATCCCTCTATTCGTCACAACACTCACTTTTGTCCAGGATTATTTGTTGCTAAAAGGTCAAGTATGCTTTCGCAACCATTTACGCTTCAAGTGGGCTCATGAACTAATTGTTCAAAATAATTTTCTGAGAAAGCATTCAGTACAATTTCGGACGATGTTTTATGCCTGCCGCCGACTTTAAACATATAATTTTTCCAACATATCGAGGGTAGATTGAAGTCACCACCGACTATAATTGTATGAGCGGGGTACTTATTTGAAATGAGACTCAAGTTTTCTTTGAACTGTTCAGCAACTATGTATCCTGAGTCGGGGGGTCGGTAAAACGATCCAATTAATAGTTTAGTCAGATTGTCAGGTATAACCTCTACCCATATTATTTCACATGAACTATCTACTTCAATTTCGTTACAAGGTAAACTACCTCTGACAGCAATAAGTACTCCACCACCAACTGTATTTAATCTATCCTTTCTGAACACTGTTAGATCGTTTGAAAAAATTTCGGCTGAACTTATTTCCGGCTTTAGGCAGTTCTCTGTAACTAGAACTATTTGAGCCTCTCTGCTTGCTATTAGGGCTTGGAGCTAAAAAACCACCCAGTCTCTTCCACACAGCCCCCGCTACCCGTGTACCCTCCTCATGTATGTAGTGGACTCCTGACCTATTAAGCGGAACCCAGAAACCCACCAACCGATGGCGCAAGTCAAGGAATCTGCAGCCTACACGGTCACAGAACCGCCTGAGCCTCTGATTCAGACTCTCCACTCGGCTCTGCACCAAAGGAACACAGTCAGTTCTATCGACGATGCTGCAGATGGTGAGCTCCGCCTTAATCTCGGAAGGAAGACTGGCAGTCTTTACCATTTCTGCAAGCCGCCTGATACCAGACAGAATCTGATCCGATCCAAAGCGACACACGTCATTGGTACCGATATGAGCGACCACCTGCAGTTGGCTGCACCCTGGACTCTTCATGGCATCCGGAAGCACCCTTTCCACATCCGGAATGACTCCCCCCGGAATGCACAAGGAGTGCACACTGGCTTCCTTTCCCTCCTTGGCAGTCATATTCCTAAGGGGCCCTATTTCGCGCCTAACGTTTGAGTTCCCAACTACCAGCAAACCCACCCTCTGTGAATGCCCAGACCCTGCGGGCCGAGAAGCTTCCTCTGGAACAGGCTGCCATAACTACTGCAGTTGATTCAGGATCAATTGAAGTAACTGTAATATCAGAAAGTTCTGAAGATGAAGATGACACACACAGAACAAATTCTAATGAGGTTGTCTGGGGGCCAGTTACAGGTAAAAATATGAAAAACTTTACATTTATTCATTCCAGTTCTGGTGTAAATACTTCTGTTGCACAAGCTCCCAAAGGCAAGACACCACACGATTTCTTCAAATATATTGTAACTGATGAAATTTTAGAATATGTTACTCAACAATCTAATTTGTAAGCAAAACAAGTCTTAGAAAGTCATTCAGTAAGTGCTAATTCACGATTGAAAAAGTGGACTGTCAGCGAAACCGAAATTGAACAATTTATAGGATTTTTGTTACGGAAGTCACTAAATGTAAAACTGAGGATTCCAATTATTGGTCAAGGAATATGCTCTATCACAACAATGTAGAAAATGTTATGTCACGCAATCGTTTTGAACTGCTTTTACGTATGTGGCATTTTTCCGATAACAACCAGTGCCCACCAGGAAACCGCTTATTTAAAATTCAACCTCTTATTGATAAATTACTGCAGAGATTTCAAAGTGCAGCTGTGCCAGAGAAAGACGTTTGCATTGACGAAACACTTGTGCCATTTCGAGAAAGACTAAGTGTCATTCAGTACATAAAGAATAAGCGCTATAAATTCGGAATTAAATTGTTCAAACTTTGTCTAAATGGTGGCTACACCTGGAATATGAAAGTTTACTGTGGGAAGAATGCGAATCCTGGTGTTCCTCTTGCCACTTGTGTTGTTATGAGCCTTATGAGTGAATTATTAAATGAGGGCAGAATCTTATATACAGACAATCTTTACACAAGTGTTCTTCTAGCACACCAGCTTCTTGAACAATCAACACATTTAGTTGGTACTCTAAGATCAAACAGAAAACTGAATCCTCAAGATGTTGTACAGGCAAAACTGAAGAAGGGGGAACACAAAGCAAAGGAAAGTACCACAGGTGTAGTAGTACTGAAATGGAAAGATAAGAGGGATGTTCTGATGCTGAGTACTGTTAATGGAGAAGAAGAAGCAGAAGTTCAAACCAACAAAAAAAAACAGCAATGATAACTAACTATAATCAGTCTAAGTCTTTTATAGATCTTTCGGACCAAATGAAGTCGTACTCGCATTGTCTAAGGTGGGCTCTGAAATGTGTACAGGAAGCTTGCAATTGAATTGTTGACAGGGTCAGCACTGTTAAATACTCATGTGATTTACCGATACATCAACAAGAAGATCTCAATCACAGAATTCAAACAGGAAGTGACTTTGGGACTACTCCATACAGAAGATGCCTATGAACCTGAGACATCTCTCACCAAAGCCACCGCGTTACCTGCCGATTGTGCACTTGTTAACATGGCAGCAGTCAGACGTAGGTGTACAGTGTGCTATGAAAAAATGAAGAATGAATTTGGACGAGAGCAAGCTGTCAAGAAATGCAAACAAACTGCATGGAAATGTAAGAATTGTGACTCATATTATTGCGTAGAGCGTTTTTTCATAAAGCACAACGCATACAGGTGTTAGAGAAACAAAGTGGAATGATCCAAACTTTTCAGTTTCATTTTTGTTGCAATTAGAGTTGAAGAATGTAAATAAAACTGTATGTGATTTGCAATCTACCGTGTAAGTAATATGTCAAAATAAATAATTAATAAATAAGAAAAAGAAAAAAAAGTCCAATACGAATGAGCCGTATGAGTTATATATAACTCACGAATTCAAATGTCAATAATTTCTCTTGAGCTCTTGAAAACCGTTGGCCACGAACATGATTTGTTACTGGGGCCATACCCTACTATAACACCGAGTCACAGCACGCTCCTGTGAGTTACAAATGCACCACGGAGCTTTAACTGGAAAAATGTCCGTGAGTTGTATTTACTTCACCTGGCCCGAAGAGAACACTTTCTGTGAGTCATATTTAACCCACAAGGCAGTCAATGTGTTAAAGAAAATGCATGTTGAGAATACCAGTTCGTTTAGCGTTATCCACAGTGCACTAGGAGGATGCGAATTGATTCACACTTCAAATATACTCGTATTTACAAATTTAATATATTTTGTATTTTTAAAAATATTCACAAAATTTCTTCATTTACATCCGAATACATACACTGAAGGAAAAAAATCGCAAACCAAGGAGTTGTTAGACATACATGGAAGTTGGTAGGCGTGTTTCTACCTCTGAAAGATGATGTCTGTTCAGATTTCCTGCCAGTCTCGAAAGATTGGCGCTCTTAGTGCCACTATAAAGATGCAAATCAGGTTTAGTTTAAATAGACGCTGTAATGGTCGTGTGCGTTAGTTACCTTTGAGATTGGACGTGGTGAATTTACGTTAGTGAAGAATGCACTTAAGGCTACAAAGGCGCCATTATTAGCACCTCACTCAGTTTGAATGGAGACGTATAATAGGGCAATGAGAACCTGGATGTTCCTTCTGCGATATTGCAGAAAGACTTGGTATAAGGTGGCCAACAGTCCCAGGTTTTGCAGGACCCTCCCGCAAAGGTGTTTATGATCTTGCATTGGAAAAATTAACAAAAAAGTCGCAAAAACGACTACTATGTCTGGCATGTCTCGCATTTCGGTAATTCTCACATTCCACCAATCACATCTTACTTCCATGTGCCATAGGAAGGATCAGTGAACTTATCAACACAGAATCTCTGTGTTACTTTGTAAAATAGCACTCGTTGTCAAGCGCAAGTGAAGGAGAAATAAATATAGCATAAGAATATTATAGGCAAGGTGGAAAAGCGTAAGTATAGCTCCCGTGAGAAGTTAGCCGATTGGTCCGTTACGCATGAGATGTGAATGGGAAGTTATCTGGTTTTACTTGGAGCAGGAATGTGTGAGGGCGTAAACAACATACAATTGCGCGTGCCTCGTACCAGGCAGATGCACATGAATTTAACACAGATGCAGTGGCGGATGCAGAAAAACCTCAAGGAGAGGGCGCTGAGGATATCTTGAGCTACCTTTACTTTTACCGTGATAGAAAGTAACCAAGTCACGTGCAAAGCTTAAGAAAATTTTATTTAAACTAATTATAGACATATACAAGACAATTCCATCTTATGATGTAAAAAAGTTACAGTTGTGGTTCTCTTCCTTAAATGATGAATTTTATGTGCCTATTCTTCCTGGCAAATTGGTTAATTACATCATCAACAGGACAATCAATGTTAGGGTGAGCGTTCAGCAGAGCTAAGCCATTAAGTCGATCCTCCTCCATTGTCGACCTCAGCCATGTCTTTGTACACCGCAATGTTGAAAACTTCTTTCTACTGTAGCAATAGATGCAGGTAGACAAGCAAATATTTTGTACAGAGTGCCGTGCGGTCTAGGGCGCCTTACCACGCTTCGCGCGGCTCCTCCCGTTGGAGGTTCGAGTCCTCCATCGGGCATGGGTTTGTGTTTTGTCCTTAAGGTAAGTTAGATTAAGTCGTGTGTAAGCCTAGGAGGCGATGGCCTCAGCAGTTTGGTCCTATAGGACCTTACCACAGATGTTAATGATGCACAGCGTGTGCAAAGTAGGATAGTCAGATCTGGGACGAATAGACAACGCTTGCACAGCAAAATCACGATCATTAAGGGCGTTTAGACTCTTTTGCTTGTAGTGAAGAATCTCTCCCATTAGTCTCTTTAATCACAAAGAGTGATTCTTCTTCAACTAGGACTTTTTCATTATTCATTCTGTTGTGTCTAGACAAGACAGCCTAGACACAATGAGAGGAAGCCGAAAGGCACACGCTTAAACTCACGCAGGCTGGCGTGAGGTCTGAAACAGGATACGTAATGAATGCTATAAAGAAAAGTACGTAGCTTCGGGAATACTTAACTTTAATCCACATTTGTAGAACATCGCTCTTGATGATACATTAATAGAATCTCAATATCTATACTGGTAATGGCGCCTTGCTAGGTCGTAGCAAATGTAGCTGAAGGCTATGCTAACTATCGTCTCGGCAAATGAGAGCGTAATTCTCAGTGGACCATGGCTAGCAACGTCGGCTGTACAACTGGGGCGAGTGCTAGTACGTCTCTCTAGACCTGCCGTGTGGCGGCGCTCGGTCTGCCATCACTGACAGTGGCGACACGCGGGTCCGACGTGTACTAGCGGACCGCGGCCGATTTAAAAGCTACCACCTAGCAAGTGTGGTGTCTGGCGGTGACACCACACATTCTTTCTGCTTCTGAATGTAAACTTGCTTCCTATTCGGCGAATAGACCGTATTTATAACAATACGTATCGAAGGTACTCTGTACAAGAAAACAGTGGAATATTCGCGACTTTTCAGGAACAGATGCCAGACAGAATAACGTATCGAGATCACTAGAATGGCCGCAACTGTTCTCATAGGTATGTGTTAGCTATCTATGTGCCAGACAGAAAAGTATAAAATACGATGACGCGGACGCGCGTGCTACATGGGAAAGTACAACTGCTCGATAACTCGACTCACTTGAGTCGACTGACGAAAGAAACGAATGAAAAGTGTGCTGGCTGACTGGTGGGGGCTTGGCGGGTGGCAGTGCGGGCGGCCACTGCACAGGTGTAACATGCATTCTTGGAAGCGAACCATAAAGGCCTTCATGTTGAAATGCTGTACTTATTTGTAGAAAAAAAATAAAACTGAATTAGGGGTGCTGTAACACAAAGCAATTAGCATCAGAAAAATAGTGAACGCTGTTAGATCTCTGAGGTTGTCAGTGATCTGAAAAATAGGACCTTCGACGCGAAGCGATTGTTTAGGAGTTTAAATTAATCCGTGGCTTGACTCGACATTGTTAACACTGTTTGTCTCGCCAAGTTTCTCGAAGTCATCTGCTTGTTTTAGGTACTATTAGCAAAGCCGATCACAGAGAACAAGCGAAGTTGTAAATTCACGCAAGATTTACAAAAAGAGTTCTATTTTTTATAGAAGTGTTCAACATATTCTGAAGTACGGTGCAGTATATGCAAAGGGATGTTTTCCGTTGCTCATGGGGGCCAAAACGATATGCAATGACATTTCATCTGACCAGCTTAAAAAAGCGCTGACCTCTGCAAGTCAACTTACTTCCGTCAAGAAAAATACGGCGATCAAAAGCTTACAAGATCCGAAGGTTTCTGGGCCTTCCATGCGGTAAGTCACAGTCAGAGTTTTAGATCGATGCAGTGCACTTCTATATTAATTCAAAAAGCATTTGAAAGGAAGTTTCGCTGCGAAAAACCAAGTGCGAGGCAGGTGTAAAGAGTGTGATTGCGCCGTATTCTTTAGACTTAATGGTCCCATTTATCTGTATATGTACAGATGTTTCAAACCATAAATACGTCAAAATATTTCCATTGCTAGTGTGGTACTTCCATCCTACAACTGCAATTAACGTCAAAATATTAGATTCCTGAATTTACCTGGCGAAACTGCTGTAACTATATATGATTCTTTAATGAACATTCTTGGAAAGCACAACCTTAAAGGGAAAGTGATTGGAATTTATGCTGATAATGCCAATACAAATTTTGGTGAAGTTCGATGTGAAGGAGAATGTAACGTTTTCTTCAAACTTCATGGGGGCTTAGGAAGAAAAATAGTTGGTGTGGTGTGCGCTGCACATTCCGGCCGAGGAGGCCGAGCGGTTCTAGGCGCTACAGTCTAGAACCGCGCGATGCCCTGCAGCGTGGCATTCCACTAATCCCAGATCAGCGCCATTTACGACTTGAGTTGTGTCAAGCGAGAACTTATTGGAGAGCAGGGTGGAGGTCAGTTATGCTTTCAGCCTCGACGCTAGTGACAGCCATGTGTCGGTTAGAAGAGGCTAGTTGAGGGCCTGGATGCAACCTGTCTGCATGGAAGATGCACTGGACCTGCGCCGGGAGTCATGGTCTGGGGTGCGATGACTGCAGGAGCACTCTCGTGGTTAAGCCACGCACCTTGACTGCAAATTTGTGCGTCAATCTGGCGTTTCGACCTGTTGCGCTGCCATTCATAACGGCATCCCAGAAGGTGTTTCCCACGTCTGTCTGTAAACTTAAAGCCCAGTCCACACGCAACGATCTGTCTGCGCAGAGGTGATGTGTGCAGACATTTGCGCTGACAGATCGTTGCGTGTGGACGGCCCTAAGAGCGAGCAGCGCTTTTGGTGGGGGAAGTGGCCTTTCCCGGAAGAACGCTGCCACCGGCCTACAGGGGCACCCAAAATCTGTTGCCCGTTACCTGTCTAGAGGTGTAGATCGGCGTGCAGTTCGTCTGATCTTAGTTGCCAATGTCAGTCAGTTAACTTTGTATACTTACTGATATACTTCGTTTTCCGGAAGTGATGGATAATCATCTAGCATTGCAAGAAAATGTGCAGAATATGAGGAAGAGGAGGTATTTGCGGAGTAACGAGCGTTCGATCGTCTCTAATGTTATTACATCTCGTAATAAAGAGGCAACCCAAAAAGAACTGTTGGCTAATATTACCAGTCCCAATCAAAGGACTGCAATTTATGCAAACGTCAGCCTCCTCCAATACGACGCATAAGGAAGGAACGCGAAAATTAGCCGCATGGTTTAGTGGAATTACCACGAAGGAAAACTAATAATCTTGGGAGGAAACCGATCGTTATAGACAGTTTCTAAATCGCGTAAAACCTTTGATGCGTATGGAACACTAAATCTCTATCTCGGTCACTCTTCACCTGAAAAAAATGGTTCAAATGGCTCTGAGCACTATGGGACTTAACATCTGCGGTCATCACTCCCCTAGAACTTAGAACTACTTAAACATAACTAACGTAAGGACATCACACACATCCATGCCCGACGCAGGATTCGAACCTGAGACCGTAGCGGTCGCGCGGATCCAGACTGAAGCGTCTAGAACCGCACGGCCACACCGGCCGGCCTCTTCACCTGATTTTGAGACATTTTTTACCCTTAGTTTGCACGTACAGTCGTGATCAAAAGTATCCGAACGACCTGAATGCATTTAGCCTGATTCGCATACAACCCACATAACGCAGCTGTCTAGCATGTCCTCTAATCTCCTTGGTACAGTCGTTTGACTATTGAAAATGGTTCCAACAAGTCACCACTAGAAAACACTGCTCTGTATCGCAATAACTCTAGATGTAAAGTAATACTACGATACTACAAATATCAGGGAACACCTTATCATAGATAAGACGGCCCTTACGGCTTGTAATCTCATATTTATCACAATAAATGACACACCTGAAATGTTACCACTCTCATTATTACGTCAGATAGGTAATGCACGTAGTAAGTTCGTCGTATTCATGATTTCCTCTTCAAAGTAACATACCGTACTTATTATTTAACACAAAATAACATTAAAAATTTAAGTTATTCATGAGCAGCTAGTTGAGAATATGTACGAACTTCAAATGACACGACGAACCGTCTCGTTCTGTATATGGATTCAAACCCAGGTCATGCAGGCTAAGCAAAGATTTCGTGACTGACGGAAACTAACAGTCATTCTTGATTAGGCATACAGAGAGTGATATACCTCGATTTTAGACAGTATCAATTAGCAAATACCAACTTTAAATTACAGAACGCAAACATTTTTAACGGCCCCGAATTCCTACCCAGCTCCTATCTTCCCTGTTAACGAACTACGAGAGATGTTTAAACATTGCTTCTTAACAAGTAATTTATTTGAAATGCCGTGAGGTAAACCTTTGTGTTGGACAGGGATTCGAACCCAGAACCTAATCGGATAGATATCGAAGCACAATCAACTGTGACATATCGCATTTTCTCGGCAGTAGCTAGATGTTTTAAATGAAACGGCGAGACGAAACATTAATTTTTTCCTTCCCAGGACTCCAACCCGGCACCTACCGCTGTTATATTCTCGAGAAAACGAACATTTTGAACCTACAGTGATCTCGCAAATAGTTCTGTGTCTCACTGGGAGTCAAAAACGTCAAATATCGTTAGCGTTGACAACGAATGAAAATACATTAAAAATCGAAATTATTATCCACCAGCAGATAGGTGTTCTCATGCTAGATCTTGATAATACATAATGAAATCTTTAGTGCCGGGCCAGGATTCGAACCCATTCACGCGCAATATGTGGAGATGTTGAGGAATCTGCAGTTTTGAACAAACAACAAATTGTAGCCGAGCTGTATTGCAACGAAGGGAACAAATTCTGCGTTAAGGGCGGTCTGAGTTGCATTCCCAGTTCAGAACCAATTTTATCGACATACAGAAGCTCAGATAAAAGATGGGATAAGTGTCCTGTGAGCCTACATAGCGTTTGTTCCGTCACTAGAAATAAATGACTAGTATAAGAAAGGTTACTGGTGATAGAGTTTCTACATGTCGCCACTCCAGACTTTCTTGTAGCTCAACCTTACGTCTACTTGGTAGAGAAGGAATATCATTTTTAATGTGAATTTCAGACCACAATGCCATTCTGACACACAGGCTCCCTGTATCAATTTGCAGCGTGTTCAGTAAATTCATTTACTTGGTTGACCAAATCACCATGAACTAGCTGCCTCGGCTACCCAGTGGATACATTCAACTTTATTTTGTAATCACCAAAATAAAATCACGGAAATGATACCAACACAGAACTGCCAACAGTGTAGGATGCAGAAATTTAAATAGGAAGTGTTCCTTTCCACTTGAGCTACTCTATTGCGCTATCTGTTTGTTGGAAACTTCGTGCAGTGCAAAAGAAAAGGTTTAACTGTTTGTCTCTCATAAGTATTGGCCTGGCCATATGCATTATCCCACAATGCTGTGGAATGCAGAAGTTCTGAAGGACTTGTTCTTGAATTCAGGAGCTGTTACAGATTTCTCTCGCCTAGTAGCGTAATGGTAAGTATCGCGCACGGTAGGTAACATGTCGCTAGTTCGAGTATATTCACTGCTATATTTTTTAAAACGCAATTCTGCTGTCTGCTAAAGTTATCAATCTAAATGGAACTTGTAACATAATTCCCTTCACTTCTCAACCAAAAATAGTCGTATGTGGAAAGAGGGCTAACTTCTGCGACATTTTGTTCATTTCAGGTTTAACAGACAGCCAGACAGTAGACCCATCTCGAAACTTTTGTATTATGCATGGGTAGAGCACATTGTGCCAAAATACGTCGGAAAAGTATTTTCCACATTAGCTATAGTCTGGTAGTAGCATTTTCTTCTTCTTCAAACCTTGTTTGAGAGCTTTAACTCAGAACAAGTTTTCTACGTGCATGGAACCAATAAACCGCATGTGCATTTTCTGACTGTTACGATAACATCAAAGAATTCGATATATCCTTGATGATTAATTTCTCTCTCATGTTTACTATTGTTTTAACAACATTAAAGGAGACTTTACGAAAATTGTGAACTGTATTATAAAAATTGAAATAAAACTACCCACAATAACCTTACGACGAATGTCTGTTTTAATAAAACTGAGTATCTGTACACAAGCGTGCCTCTATCGACACGAATTGGTAAAATACCACTCACTTAGATTTTGATTGGGTTTGTGTTTAATTGGTACGCTGTGTCATACACAAGATGTATGGAAATGTGGCATTTCATAAATAAAGTTATGTATTCCTAGAAACCCAAAATTTGCTTGTCAGCAGCGGAAAGAGGCGTTACCTGTTGTGCAGCAATGTAAGTTTTTCACCATTGCACTATGAGCCGAGAGTACAGGGTATTACAAATGATTGAAGCGATTTCATAAATTCACTGTAGCTCCATTCATTGACATATGGTCACGACACACTTCAGATACGTAGAAAAACTCATAAAGTTTTGTTCGGCTGAAGCCGCACGTCAGGTTTCTGCCGCCAGAGCGCTCGAGAGCGCAGTGAGACAAAATGGCGACAGGAGCCGAGAAAGCGTATGTCGTGCTTGAAATACACTCACATCAGTCAGTCACAACAGTGCAACGGCACTTCAGGACCAAGTTCAACAAAGATCCACCAACTGCTAACTCCATTCGGCGATGGTATGCGCAGTTTAAAGCTTCTGGATGCCTCTGTAAGGGGAAATCAACGGGTCGGTCGGCAGTGAGCGAAGAAACGGTTGAACGCGTGCGGGCAAGTTTCACGCGTAGCCCGCGGAAGTCGACGAATAAAGCAAGCAGGGAGCTAAACGTACCACAGCCGACGGCCTGGAAAATCTTACGGAAAAGGCTAAAGCAGAAGCCTTACCGTTTACAATTGCTACAAGCCCTGACACCCGATGACAAAGTCAAACGGTTTGAATTTTCGCGGTTGCAACAGCTCATGGAAGAGGATGCGTCCAGTGCGAAACTTGTTTTCAGTGATGAAGCAACATTTCTTCGTAATGGTGAAGTGAAGAGACACAATGTGCGAATCTGGGCGGTAGAGAATCCTCACGCATTCGTGCAGCAAATTCGCAATTCACCAAAAGTTAACGTGTTTTGTGCAATCTCACGGTTTAAAGTTTACGGCCCCTTTTTCTACGACACGTGTATCTGGACATGCTGAAAAATTGGCTCATGCCTCAACTAGAGACCGACAGCGCCGACTTCATCTGTCAACAGGATGGTGCTCCACCGCAGTTCCATCATGATGTTCGGCATTTCTTAAACAGGAGATTGGAAAACCGATGTATCGGCTGTGGTGGCAATTCAAGTCATGGCCTCCACGCTCTCCCGACTTAACCCCATGCGATTTCTTTCTGTGGGGTTATGTGGAAGATTCAGTGTTTAAACCTCCTCTATCAAGAAACGTGTCAGAACAGCGAGCTCGCATCAACGATGCTTTCGAACTCATTGATAGCACATGCTGCGCCGAGTGTGGGAGGAACTTGATTATCGGCTTGATGTCTGCTGAATCACTAAAGGGGCACATATCGAACATTTGTGAATGCCTAAAAAAACTTTTTGAGTTTTTGTATGTGTGTAATATCTCAAATAATAAAGTTATTGTAGAGCTGTGAAATCGCTTCAATCATTTGTAATAACCCTGTATTTTCTTGCTATTTCCTTATCGATGTTTGATCTGACTGTTTGTAGCTCTTTCATGTTGTTGTTGTGGTCTTCAGTCCTGAGACTGGTTTGATGCAGCTCTCCATGCTACTCTATCCTGTGCAAGCTTCTTCATCTCCCAGTATCTACTGCAACCTACATCCTTCAGAATCTGCTTAGTGTATTCATCTCTTGGTCTCCCTCTACGTTTTTTACCCTCCACGCTGCCCTCCAATGCTAAATTTGTGGTCCCTTGATGCTTCAAAACATGTCCTACCAACCGATCCCTTCTTCTAGTCAAGTTGTGCCACAAATTTCTCTTCTCCCCAATCCTATTCAATACCTTCTCATTAGTTACGTGATCTACCCACCTTATCTTCAGCATTCTTCTGTAGCACCACATTTCGAAAGCTTCTATTCTCTTCTTGTCCAAACTAGTTATCGTCCATGTTTCACTTCCATACATGGCTACACTCCATACAAATACTTTCAGAAACGACTTCCTGACACTTAAATCTATACTCGATGTTAACAAAGTCCTCTTCTTGAGAAACGCTTTCCTTGCCATTGCCAGTCTACATTTTATATCCTCTCTACTTCGACCATCATCAGTTATTTAACTCCCTAAATAGCAAAACTCCTTTACTACTTTAAGTGTCTCATTTCCTAATCTAATTCCCTCAGCATCACCCGACTTAATTTGACTACATTCCATTATCCTCGTTTTGCTTTTGTTGATGTTCATCTTATATCCTCCTTTCTAGACATTGTCCATTCCGTTCAACTGCACTTCCAAGTCCTTTGCTGTCTCTGACAGAATTACAATGTCATCGGCGAACCTCAAAGTTTTTACTTCTTCTCCATGAATTTTAATACCTACTCCGAATTTTTCTTTTGTTTCCTTTACTGCTTGCTCAATATACAGATTGAATAACATCGGGGAGAGGCTACAACCCTGTCTTACTCCTTTCCCAACCACTGCTTCCCTTTCATGCCCCTCGACTCTTATAACTGCCATCTGGTTTCTGTACAAACTGTAAATAGCCTTCCGCTCCCTGTATTTTACCCCTGCCACCTTCAGAATTTGAAAGAGAGTATTCCAGTTAACATTGTCAAAAGCTTTCTCTAAGTCTACAAATGCTAGAAACGTAGGTTTGCCTTTTCTTAATCTTTCTTCTAAGATAAGTCGTAAGGTCAGTATTGCCTCACGTGTTCCAACATTTCTACGGAATCTAAACTGATCTGCCCCGAGGTCGGCTTCTACCAGTTTTTCCATTCGTCTGTAAGGAATTCGCGTTAGTATTTTGCAGCTGTGACTTATTAAACTGATAGTTCGGTAATTTTCACATCTGTCAACAGCTGCTTTCTTTGGGATTGGAATTATTATATTCTTCTTGAAGTCTGAGGGTATTTCGCCTGTCTCATACATCGTGCTCACCAGATGGTAGAGTTTTGTCATGACTGGCTCTCCAGAGGCCATCAGTAGTTCAAATGGAATGTTGTCTACTCCTGGGGCCTTGTTTCGACTCAGGTCTTTCAGTGCTCTGTCAAACTCTTCACGCAGTATCTTATCTCCCATTTCGTCTTCATCTACATCCTCTTCCATTTCCATAATATTGTCCTCAAGTACATCGCCCTTGTATAAACCCTCTATATACTCCTTCCACCTTTCTGCCTTCCCTTCTTTGCTTAGAACTGGGTTGCCATCTGAGCTCTTGATATTCATACAAGTGGTTCTCTTCCTTCCAAAGGTCTCTTTAATTTTCCTGTAGGCAGTATCTATCTTACCCCTAGTGAGACAAGCCTCTACATCCTTACATTTGTCCTCTAGCCATCCGTGCTTAGCAATTTTGCACTTCCTGTCTATATCATTTTTGAGACGTTTGTATTAATTTTTGCCTGCTTCATTTACTGCATTTTTATATTTTCTCCTTTCATCAATTAAATTCAATATTTGTTCTGTTATCCAAGGATTTCTATTAGCCCTCGTCTTTTTATCTACTTGATCCTCTGCTGCCTTGACTACTACATCCCTCAGAGCTACCCATTCTTCTTCTACTGTATTTCTTTCCCCCATTCCTGTCAATTGTTCCCTTATGCTCTCCCTGAAACTCTGTACAACCTCTGGTTCTTTCAGTTTATCCAGGTCCCATCTCCTTAAATTCCCACCTTTTTGCAGTTTCTTCAGTTTCAATCTGCAGTTCATAACCAATAGATTGTGGTCAGAATCAACATCTGCCCCAGGAAATGTCTTACAATTTAAAACCTGGTTCCTAAATCTCTGTCTTACCATTATATAATCTATCCGATACCTTTTAGTATCTCCAGCATTCTTCCAGGTATACAACCTTCTTTTATGATTCTTGAACCAAGTGTTGGCTATGATTAAGTTATGCTCTGTGCAAAATTCTACAAGGCGGCTTCCTCTTTCATTCCTTCCCCCTAATCCATATTCACCTACTATGTTTTCTTCTCTCCCTTTTCCTACTGACGAATTCCACTCACCCATGACTATTAAATTTTCGTCTCCCTTCACTACCTGAATAATTTCTTTTATCTCGTCATACATTTCATCTATTTCTTCATCATCTGCAGAGGTAGTTGGCATATAAACTTGTACTACTGTAGTAGGCATGGGCTTTGTGTCTATCTTGGCCACAATAATGCGTTCACTATGCTGTTTGTAGTAGCTAACCCGCACTCCTATTTTTTTATTCATTATTAAACCTACTCCTGCATTACCCCTATTTGATTTTGTATTTATAACCCTGTAATCACCTGACCAAAAGTCTTGTTCCTACTGCCACCGAACTTCACTAATTCCCACTATATCTAACTTTAACCTATCCATTTCCCTTTTTAAATTTTCTAACCTACCTGCCCGATTAAGGGATCTGACATTCCA
This sequence comes from Schistocerca cancellata, assembly GCF_023864275.1. NCBI lineage: Eukaryota > Metazoa > Arthropoda > Insecta > Orthoptera > Acrididae > Schistocerca > Schistocerca cancellata. The sequence continues at coordinate 286,620,415 of NC_064627.1, forward strand.
CGCTCCGATCCGTAGAACGCCAGTTTTCTTTCTCCTGATAACGACGTCCTCCTGAGTAGTCCCCGCCCAGAGATCCGAATGGGGGACTATTTTACCTCCGGAATATTTTACCCAAGAGGACGCCATCATCATTTAATCATACAGTAGAGCTGCATGTCCTCGGGAAAAATTACGGCTGTAGTTTCCCCTTCCTTTCAGCCGTTCGCAGTACCAGCACAGCAAGGCCGTTTTGGTTAATGTTACAAGGCCAGATCAGTCAATCATCCAGACTGTTGCCCCTGCAACTACTGAAAAGGCTGCTGCCCCTCTTCAGGAACCACATGTTTGTCTGGCCTCTCAACAGATACCCCTCCGTTGTGGTTGCACCTATGGTACGGCCATCTGTATCGCTGAGGCACGCATGCCTCCCCACCAACGGCAAGGTCCATGGTTCATGGGGGGGGAGCTCTTTCATAGAAGGGATAAAATCGCTACACTCAGTGAGACTGGAACTGTGAACCATAACAGACGCTGCTCCACAGGTCAGCACGTTACCACAGAGCTGGCGAAGAATTATGTGTCTTAGTTTCCTCTTACGAGACCAATAGTGGCTAGAACTCGTAAACCGCTATTTGAAGAACGAGATTAGTTGAGATTTCCACGTGCAACGACTTTCCTGGGCTGAAAACCGTAAATTTAAAATCTTTTGTTACACCTCAAGCGATAACAACTCAGATTATTCAATGGAAATGACAGGTAAAATCAAGTGAACTTTGAGGCTTAATTCCGTGCACACCAGGAAGTAACTCGTCGAGCACAGAGTTGCCAAACATACATTGCCTTGTTGCCAAATCTCAGTTACAATACCAGCAGGAAGAAGACGAACAGATGTGATCTTAGAGCGGGCTGGGAAGTGAGCATAGCTGGTGTCTCCAAGTCGCGGCTGCTATGGCCTGGAATACGTAATGCGTCTGATTCGCATTTCTATAACTAGGTTTAGGGACTGGAGCATAGTTACTAATAATACTCAGAACTGACTGCAAACTAAGCATCATAAATCAGTAACTCTCATAGTTGTTTTTACATTTCTTTCGCAAGTGTACTCAAAACTAAGAAACTCATTCACAGACGTTTTCGTGCCTCGCCGATAGTCGAGCACAACAAACAAGTAAGAATAAAAAAAGAATGTGTGTGTATGTGTGTGTGTGTGTGTGTGTGTGTGTGTGTGTGTGTGTGTGTGTGTCACAGAGAGAGAGAGAGAGAGATAAAAATCAAAAAGAATGAGAGAGAGAGAGTAAAAAATTGTAAAGGAATTGAATCATGGTATGTAAAGAAATCTTTCATTAAAATGAAACGTTCCCCTATCATTACGAAATATCGTGTTCATGATCTATGAAACAAGAAGTAATCTAATGTAATCTAGTCTAATCATATCATATTGATGACTAGCCATGAAGAGTTATGAATTACCGAACTTTTTGCCAATACCAGTAACCAAATCTAAAATTGAAAATAAAAGACGACAATTTTTGTTATAAACCAGGACTTCTGTCAAGACCCTTTCGGCCCTGTTAACTAACCACGAAAGACGTCTGATATACCTCTGTTCTGATGTAACAAAGTGTGCATGCATTTAAAGATGAAGTGCATGATGTAAAGTTCTGTGACAGAGATACGAACCCATCATGGTTCCTTCCCTGTCTACGGAATCCTTTTCAGGTTAATATCAAACATTAGCAATTACTCGTAGATTACATTAAAACTAAAGTAATTGGTGAAGACGTTACCTGATAACAAAAACGCGCTGCCTTTCTTCATTTACTTGCGCCTAGAAGTGGCTATGGAGTACTGCCAAACCAAAAGGCAAGAGATCTTACTGTCTTCCGATATACGTCGCTGCCAATCTTGCGTATGATTTGGTTGACATGACCTGTTTCAGGTTGTGTATGACAGACAATGTTTTAGAAAATCAATTGTTTTCCTTTGCAATAAACAGAAAGATGTTCATTCTAAGTATCCAAGTACAAAATTTTCGCAATATTAGTTCAAATTTAATATTCGCTTCTATAACGTAGGAAAGTATTTCACAGTTGCAAAACTCGCATCCGACTCATTGACCTTACACTTAGTCGCTGACCATAAATTCTAGCTCAGAGTGACACCAGATTAAGTAACCTAATGTAGCGAAGACTGTTTGCCAGTGCTCTTTCTCAGTGGAAAATACGCACTTCACTCATTGTTCTCCATAAGTACACTGTAACAGTAATTTCTGTGTGTATGCAATACATACAGATTAGAATTTAGTGGTGCTCTCTCTTCCACTTCTGTAGACAATATGCCTCACCTAAACGGGCCCTTTGTAATTACAGGCCCTGGGCAGTAATGTTCTTATACTGACAACCTGACTGTTCGTGTTACCTGATTTTCTAATCATTTAAATAAAACAACATGACCTTCCAGTGGCAGACATTTCGTCCTCCTTTTCCTTCTGTGAAATTTATCAGTAAGCTTTTTGCCTTCCAACCAACGAAATGCGGCAGAGTACGGCCGGTGGTCGATTCACTAACCACGATTAGTGCCGTTAAGACGACTTCTTTAACCATGTCGTAGCTAAAGGAATTTAGTTTCTTCTTAAATCGTCTCAATCAGCAATGTTTACAGACATCTCAAATAGGAAAAAGCTCATTATCCAGGTACGAAGGTTGTAAAACAAACTTCCCACAGTTTGTATCAGGTTGATCTTTTCGTCTGATAGCACTGCGTAAGTATTTCGTATATGAGGTATCACAAGTAGTGTTCCTGTAGCTGTGGGAATCATTGGTTGAAAACGAGTTTAACACCAATGTGTACGGTACTGCTGAATATTCTAAATGATTATCAACCTAAGTCTGAGTTCATCCGCAAACTGAAGCGAATTTATGATATCGAAGCTAGACTGTGTACCCTCGTCTTCCTTGAGTGGGCACTGGAAGGCGTTTACACACACGTATACAATACTATGAATAGTTCGAACGCTATAGTTAACGTTGCTCTCATAAACTACGTTTGTTTTTTAATTCTCCTGGGTCTTCAGCGTGCAATATGTGTTGTAGATACAGTCTTAGAGCAAAAAATTGACCGCCGAGTCGTTCACGTAAGGTGGGCAATACAGTGGTGCTCCTCTCAGAATCGTTTGTCCGGCAATATGCTCGATCTGACAACATTGTAGACTGTGGCACTTCCCAGAGGAAGTTTTGACTTCAGTCTTAGTACTTTACTCTTGACTACAGCCGTAGTCTTGAGGTAAAACGCGAGACTAGCTAATACGATTTCTGGTAACTAAAAGCACACGTCGACAAAGTTTTTATCGCCCCTTTCCTCCCGGTGCTGAAGCTATGAGTGTAATTCAAGCGAATCTACAATAGATTTCGCTTTCTGTCACACTGATAATAACAGTTTGGTCCAACAATGTTTTAGCAAAAGATTTCTTTGCCGACCATTTGCCTCTGAACACGGCATGCATCTGAATTCTCTGGGACCCGTTTGCTGTCTACCGGCGGGGACTGAGACACTGCATTGTCTCGCCTTCTGCCGACAACGTCTGCTCCACTCCGCACTCTCAACCATGTAAAATGCTTTAATGTTGTTGAGTGGTGACCCATAAAATCTGTCAACGATTTGTTCAAATGGCTCTGAGCACTATGGGACTTAACATCTGTGGTCATCAGTCCCCTAGAACTTAGAACTACTTAAACCTAACTAACCTAAGGACATCAGACACATCCGTGCCCAAGGCAGGATTCGAACCTGAGACTGTAGCGGTCACGCGGTTCCAGACTGAAGCGCCTACGATTTGTGTTTCACTCTTGATAGCAAAGGAGGCACAAAACCGTTCTTATTTGATGATTATTTTATTACACTATAATGCAATACATCAATGTGGCACAGAATTAATTTCATTGTTTCTGATCCAGCGTACTACAATTAAAGCGTCACATTCTGTTCTTTTACCTTTCAAGGGAGGTTCCTCAAATAATTTATTATTGTCATGGATTCACATGCGTTAATTAAGGCACAGAGAGTAAATACAATGAAATGTGTTTGTTTTCTTTCTTCGATTCTCTATGGTAAGTGGATGCAAACGATTGTGTCAATACCTATCGGAACCAGCTCTATAGCTACTCAGGCAAATTGCTAGTTTTGAGGTCTATACCTTAATTAATGGAGAAGTGAATGCTGTTCACAAGTGATATTTAAAATATTCAATTGGATTTAAGGAGACAAAATTGCCCATATTTGAAGCTACCCAGAGGAAAAGAAAGTTGCTAGAGCCGCTGTTAGCAAATGTCTGCAGGGAGTTCCTAATTGATTCTGTGGAAATTTAACAATTGACAGGAATGGGGGAAAGAAATTCAGTAGAAAAAGAATGGGTAGCTTTGAGGAATGAGATAGTGAAGGCAGCAGAGGATCAAGTAGGTAAAAAGACCAGGGCTAGTAGAAATCCTTGGGTAACAGAAGAGATACTGAATTTAATTGATGAAAGGAGAAAATATAAAAATGCAGTAAATGAAGCAGGCAAAAAGGAATACAAACGTCTCAAAAATGATATCAACAGGAAGTGCAAAATGGCTAAGCACGGATGGCTAGAGGACAAATGTAAGGATGTAGAGGCTTATCTCACTAGGGGTAAGATACATACTGCCTACAGGAAAATTAAAGAGACCTTTGGAGAAAAGAGAACCACTTGCATGAATGTCAACAACTCAGATGGAAACCCAGTTCTAAGCAAAGAAGGGAAAGCAGAAAGGTGGAAGGACTACATAGAGGGTCTATAAAGGGGCGATGTTCTTGAGGTCAATATTATGGAAATGGAAGAGGAGGTAGATGAAGATGAAATGGGAGATACGATACTGCGTGAAGAGTTTGACAGAGCACTGAAAGACCTAAGTCCAAACAAGGCCCCGGGAGTAGACAACATTCCATTTGAACTACTGACAGCCTTGGGAGAGCCAAGCCTAACAAAACTCCACTATCTTGTGGGCAATATGTACGAGACAGGCGAAATTCCCTCAGACTTCAAGAAGAATATAGTAATTCCAATCCCAAAGAAAGCAGCTGTTGACAGATGTGAAAATTACCGAACTATCAGTTTAATAAGTCACAGCTGCAAAATACTAACGTGAATTCTTTACAGACGAATGGAAGAACTGGTAGAAGCTGACCTCGGGGAAGATCAGTTTGGATTCCGTAGAAATGTTGGAACACGTGAGGCAATACTGACCCTACGTCTTACCTTAGAAGACATATTAAGGAAAGGCAAACCTACGTTTCTAGCATTTGTAGACTTAGAGAAAGCTTTTGACAATGTTGACTGGAATACTCTCTTTCAAATTCTAAAGTTGGCAGGGGTAAAATACGGGGAGCGAAAGGTTATTTACAATTTGTACAGAAACCAGATGGCAGTTATAAGAACCGAGCGAGGTGGCGCAGTGGTTAGCACACTGGACTCGCATTCGGGAGGACGACGGTTCAATCCCGTCTCCGGCCATCCTGATTTAGGTTTTCCGTGATTTCCCTAAATCGTTTCAGGCAAATGCCGGGATGGTTCCTTTGAAAGGGCACGGCCGATTTCCTTCCCAATCCTTCCCTAATCCGAGCTTGCGCTCCGTCTCTAATGACCTCGTTGTCGACGGGACGTTAAACACTACCCACCACCACCACCGCAGTTATAAGAGTCGAGGGACAAGAAAGGGAATCAGTGGTTGGGAAGGAAGTGAGACAGGGTTGTAGCCTATCCCCGATGCTATTCAATCTGTATATTGAGCAAGCAGTAAAGGAAACAAAAGAAAAGTTCGGAGTAGTTATTAAAATCCATGGAGGAGAAATAAAAGCTTTGAGGTTTGCCGATGACATTGTAATTCTGTCAGAGACAGCAAAGGACTTGGAAGAGCAGTTGAACAGAATGGACAGTGTCTTGAAAGGAGGGTATAAGATGAACATCAACAAAAGCAAAACGAGGATAATGGAATGTAGTCGAATTAAATCGGGTGATGCTGAGGGAATTAGATTAGGAAATGAGTCAGTTAAAGTTGTAAAGGAGTTTTGCTATTTGGGGAGAAAAATAACTAATGATGGTCGAAGTAGAGAGGATATAAAATGTAGACTGGCAATGGCAAGGCAAGCGTTTCTGAAGAAGAGAAATTTGTTAACATAGAGTATTGATTTAAGTATGAGGAAAGTCATTTCTGAAAGTAATTGTATGGAGTGTAGCCATGTATGGAAGTGAAACATGGACGATAAATAGTTTAGACAAGAAGAGAATAGGAGCTTTCGAAATGTGGTGCTACAGAAGAATGCTGAAGATTAGATGGGTAGATCACATAACTAATGAGGAGGTATTGAATAGAATTGGGGAGAAGAGGAGTTTGTGGCACAACTTGACTAGAAGAAGGGATTGGTTGGTAGCACATGTTCTGAGGCATCAAGGGATCACCAATTTGGTACTGGAGGGCAGCGTGGAGGGTAAAAATCGTAGAGGGAGACCAAGAGATGAATACACTAAGCAGATTCAGAAGGATGTAAGCTGCAGTAGGTACTGGGAGATGAAGAAGCTTGCACAGGATAGAGTAGCATATAGAGCTGCATCAAACCAGTCTCAGGACTGAAGACCACTACAACAAACACGTAAAATATATCAGAAAAAAAAGCTTGCATACGCTGGCCCCTACCATGGTTACAACTGACGACTGATTGAGCCATTCTGACCTAAGACACTGGCAGTACCACTGGGCTACGGACACACTGCTGCCTGTACGCCACTCTCATCATGGTATTTATCGCTCAGCCTCATAACGCATCGTGAAAGATAATAAAAGTTGTCACTTATGTGAGGAATAGCATGTCTTTAGGCAAAAAATTGAATTTTCTGTCTCAGTGTCTTAGTTTACATGAGGATTATATAGCACGAGTCATTCAAATAGAAAGGGAATATCAAGTGAATTTAGCGAGTCAATTCAGTACCATACGCGGAAGTGATTGCACTGTCACAGTGTTGCCTAATGTTTGTGACGATGTTGCCAATTCTCAGCTGTGCTAGGAACAGCTCTGTAGCGGTATGCGAGGAGAAACCCGTGCTCGTGTCATAGGAGGACATGGAAAAGGAGGCGCGGGGTTTGGATAATATGCAGCGTTTTCTCCTACCAGTTGTATCAAACATTCAGGTGTATAATTTTCCATCACGATTACAGTTTCCTACAAAATATATATGTATAAAACACTTACCTTGTTACTTTGTGACAAAATATTATTCCAGTACAATAAAAAGTCTTTGGAAGCCTCTTATGCCCACCTGTCACAAAAGTAAGACAACAAACACTTTGCTCCTCAAAATCGATTGCACCTATGTGCAGTCTTGTGACGTTTAAATAAATCGTCTTAACGGAACTAAATCGCGGTTTGTGAATCATTTACCGCCCGAACTCTGCCGCATTTCACTGGTTGGAAGGCAAAAAGCTTACTGATAAATTTCACAGAAGGAAAAGGGGGACGAGATGTCTCCCACTGGAAGGTCATGTTGTTTTATTTAAATGATTAGAAAATCAGGTAAAACGAACAGTCAGGTTGTCAGTATAAGCACATTACTGCCCAGGGCCTGTAATGATAAAAGGCCTGTTCAGGTCAGGCATATTGTATACAGAAGTGGAAGAGAGAGCACCACTAAATTCTAATCCGTATGCATTGCATACACACAGAAATTACTGTTACAGTGTACTTATGGAGCACAATGAGTGAAGTGCGTATTTTCCAGTGAGAAAGAGCACTGGCAAACAGTCTTCGCTATATTAGGTTACTTAATCTGGTGCCACTCTGAGCTAGAATTTATGGTCAGCGACTAAGTGTAAGGTCAATGAGTCGGATGCGAGTTTTGCAACTGTGAAATACTTTCCTACATCCTAGAAGCGAATATTAAATTTGAACTAATATTGCGAAAATTTTGTACTTGGATACTTAGAATGAACATCTTTCTGTTTATTGCAAAGGAAAACAATTGATTTTCTAAAACATTGTCTCTCGTACACAACTTGAAACAGGTCATGTCGACCAAATCATATGGAAGAACTGACAGCGACGTATATCGGAAGGCAGTAAGATCTCTTGCCTTTTGGTTTGGCAGTACTCCATAGCCACTTCTAGGCGCAAGTAAATGAAGAAAGGCAGCGCGTTTTTGTTATCAAGTAACGTCTTCATCAATTACTTTAGTTTTAATGTAATCTTCGAGTAATTACTGATGTTTGATACTAACATGGAAAAGCCCGCATCTCGTGGTCGTGCGGTAGCGTTCTCGCTTCCCACGCCCGGGTTCCCGGGTTCGATTCCCGGCGGGGTCAGGGATTTTCTCTGCCTCGTGATGGCTGGGTGTTGTGTGCTGTCCTTAGGTTAGTTAGGTTTAAGTAGTTCTAAGTTCTAGGGGACTTATGACCACAGCAGTTGAGTCCCATAGTGCTCAGAGCCATTTGAACCATTTTGAACTAACATGAAAAGGATCCCGCAGACAGGGAAAGAACCTGTTCTTGGGAAACTACTTCTATAGTGACCAAAAGGCATCACATGATCAAGTACAGTGTTCCAGCAGCGGTATGAAAAAAATGATAGTAATAATGACGGTAATAATCGAATTATCCGTAACTTCACACTTCCCAGTGGATTTTCTCGAACTAAGAAATTTTCTGAATTTGTGAAAATTTCAAAATGGCTTCACATCGAGCCTATGATGCCTAGAAGAGACTTTGCATCCTGCTGACATGAGAATAGCATAATCTCCGCTTCAGAAGCTTGCTTCTACTTAACCATTTAATATACTAGCGTTTTCTCCATCGTGACTAATTTTGTAAGCTAAGCACATCATCTGTTACAGCACACTCCTGGGGCTCGGAAATGTGGCCACAATGGTCTGGCAGAACGAACTATCACAGGTGTAATACGTGGGTTCAGGCATTTACTTTTAAGAGGCACAAACAGATTTACTTTACCCCTGGTAACATCAAGAGAAACACGTTATAACCAAGAATCCGCATTAAACATCACGTTCCTTCATTACCAACTGAGCAGAGCCGGTTTACGTTGGGAAATGACACAGCGGAAGTCATGGTAAACAGAAATATAGTCACCAGTAAACTTGCTTACATTAGAAAATTTTATTTTATTTGATGAACCGATAGCCATTTAAAGGAAAAGGGCTCTTACTTTACTTGTACTTGATTCAACTAGAGACGTTGAAAAATTTGGTGCTGGACTGTGATTCGAATTCGTATATCCTCTTTCGAGGATCTGAATCTCTCGGAACAGTATGTTCAATCATTTCGTTCCTTTTCTCAAGACTGCAATCTTCTATTGTAGTGGGTCCGAATCCTGATCCAGTACAAAAATATTCATAATTTCATTTCAAGCCCTATCACGTACACACCGGCCTTTAGTGAAAATTAACCTACATTTTTAATGTCTGTTCATCTGTTGCCAACAATCGCAATAGGTGTCGTTATTTCAGGTCAAACACGCACACATCTTACTATTGGTGAGTAAGCAACTGATACTTAAGCTATATTTGAGGATGCGCGGTAGGTGTGCGGTTCGATTGTCGCTTAGGCAAAAAAGGTTGTATCCTTATTTGAGATTCAACCACCTAGCAGCTCGTAAGAAAAACCGATACGAAACATTTGATTTTACTTAGGTAACAATCCGATTACGTGTTGGGTTCGTATCTCAGTCACAGAACTTCACATCAAGCACTTCATCTTTAAATGCATGCACACTTTGTTACTTCAGAATAGAGGTATATCAGACATCTTCCGTGGTTAGTTAAGAGGGACGAAAGGGTCTTGACAGAAGTCCCGGTTTATTACAAAACCTGTCGTCTTTTATTTTCAAGTTTAGATTTGGCTACTGATATTGGCAAAAAGTTCGGTAATTCATAACTCTTCATGGCTAGTCATCAATATGATATAATTAGATTAGATTACATTAGATTAATTCTCGTTTCATAGATCATGAACACGATATTTCGTAATGATGTGGGACATTTCATTTTAATGAAAGATTTCTTTACATACCATGATCCAATTTCTTTACAATTTTTTACTCTCTCTCTCTCTCTCTCTCATTCTTTTTGATTTTTATCTCTCTCTCTCTCTCTCTCTCTCTCTGTCACACACACACACACACACAGACACACACACACACACACACACACACACACACACACACACACATTCTCTTTTTTTCTTACTTGTTTGTTGTGCTCGACTATCGGCGAGGCACGAAAACGTCTGTGAATGAGTTTCTTAGTTTTGAGTACACTTGCGAAAGAAATATAAAAACAACTATGAGAGTTACTGATTTATGATGCTTAGTTTGCAGTCAGTTCTGAGTATTATTAGTAACTATGCTCCAGTCCCTAAACCTAGTTACAGAAATGCGAATCAGACGCATTACGTATTCCAGGCCATAGCAGCCGCGACTTGGAGACACCAGCTATGCTCACTTCCCAGCCCGCTGTAAGATCACATCTGTTCGTCTTCTTCCTGCTGGTATTGTAACTGATATTTGGCAACAAGGCAATGTATGTCTGGCAACTCTGTGCTCGACGAGTTACTTCCTGGTGTGCACGGAATTAAGCCTCAAAGTTCACTTGATTTTACCTGTCATTTCCATTGAATAATTTGAGTTGTTATCGCTTGAGGTGTAACAAAAGATTTTAAATTTACGGTTTTCAGCCCAGGAAAGTCGTTGCACGTGGAAATCGCAACTAAACTCGTTCTTCAAATAGCGGTTGACGAGTTCTAGCCACCATTGGTCTCGTAAGAGGAAGCTAAGACACATAATTCTTCGCCAGCTCTGTGGTAACGTGCTGACCTGTGGAGCAGCGTTTGTTATGGTTCGCAGTTTCAGTCTCACTGAGTGTAGCGTTTTTATCCCTTCTATGAAAGAGCTACAAACAGGCAGATCAAACATCGATAAGGAAATAGCAAGAAAATACTTTCGGCTCATAGTGCAATGGTGAAAAACTTACATTGCTGCACAACAGGAAACGCCTCTTTCCGCTGCTGACAAGCAAATTTTGGGTTTCTAGGAATACATAACTTTATTTATGAAATGCCACATTTCCATACATCTTGTGTATGACACAGCGTACCAATTAAACACAAACCCAATCAATATCTAAGTGAGTGGTATTTTACTAATACGTGTCGATAGAGGCACGCTTCTTTACAGATACACAGTTTTATTAAAACAGACATTCGTCGTAAGGTTATTGTGGGTAGTTTTATTTCATTTTTTATAATGCAGTTCACAATTTCCGTAAGGTCTCCTTTAATGTTGTTAAAACAATAGTAAACATGAGAGAGAAATTAATCATCAAGGATATATCGAATTCTTTGATGTTATCTATAACAGTCTGAAAATGCACATGCGGTTTATTGGTTCCATGCACGTAGAAAACTTCTTCTGAGTTAAAGCTCTCAAACAAGGTTTGAAGAAGAAGAAAATGCTACTACCAGACGACAGCTAATGTAGAAAATACTTTTCCGACGTATTTTGGCACAATGCGCTCTACCCATGCATCATACAAAAGTTTCGAGATGCATCTACTGTCTGGCTGTCTGTTAAACCTGAAATGAACAAAATGTCGCAGAAGTTAGCCCTTTTTCCACATACGACTATTTTTGGTTGAGAAGTGAAGGGAATTATGTTACAAGTTCCATTAGATTGATAACTTTAGCAGACAGCAGAATTGCGTTTTAAAAAATATGGCAGTGAATATACTCGAACTAGCGACATGTTACCTACCGTGCGCGATACTTACCATTACGCTACTAGGCGAAAGAAATCTGTAACAGCTCCTGAATTCAAGAACAAGTCGTTCAGAACTTCTGCATTCCACAGCACTGTGGGATAATGCATATGGCCAGGTCAATACTTATGAGAGACAAACAGTTAAACCTTTTCTTTTGCACTGCACGAAGTTTTCAACAAACAGATAGCGCAATAGAGTAGCTCAAGTGGAAAGGAACACTTCCTATTTAAATTTCTGCATTCTACACTGTTGGCAGTTCTGTGTTGGTATCATTTCCGTGATTTTATTTTGGTGATTACAAAATAAAGTTGAATGTATCCACTGGGTAGCTGAGGCAGCTAGTTCATGGTGATTTGGTCAACCAAGGATATGAATTTACTGAACATGCTGCAAATTGATACAGGGAGCCTGTGTCTCAGAATTCTCAGCCAGTGTGACACACCAGTGTTATGATAGAAAAATGAGCCATGCAGAAGAGGGTTTGGTGGTCTGTTGTTCTGATGAGAGGTTCATATATCTATGGTCTGGGTTCGATTCCAACGTCGGTTAGTGATTTTAGATAGGGAGAGACAGATTCCATTCTCTTCTGCCTACACCAAGTGAAGAAGATATAATGGCATTGTGGTCTGAAATTCACATTAAAAATGATATTCCTTCTCTACCAAGTAGACGTTAGGTTGAGGCACAAGAAAGTCTGGAGTGGCGACATGTAGAAACCCTATCACCAGTAACCTTTCTTATACTAGTCATTTATTTCTAGTGACGGAACAAACGCTGTGTAGGCTCACAGGACACTTATCCCATCTTTTATCTGAGCTTCTGTATGTCGATAAAATTGGTTCTGAACAGGGAATGCAACTCAGACCGCCCATAACGCGGAATTTGTTCCCTTCGTGGCAATACAGCTTGGCTATAATTTGTTGTTTATTAAAACTACAGATTCCTCAACATCTCCACATATTGCGCGTGAATGGGTTCGAATCCTGGCCCGGCACTAAAGATTTCATTATGTATTATCAAGATCTAGCATGAGAACACCTATCTGCTGGTGGATAATAATTTCGATTTTCAATGTATTTTCATTCGTTGTCAACACTAACGATTTTGGACGTTTTTGAGTCCCAGTGAGACACAGAACTATTTGCGAGATCACTGTAGGTTCAAGATGTTATTCCGAGCTGCTGGTGGAGAAAAATTCGGTAGCTGACGTCTCTTTGCGTGTAGTCAACAACGATATGTGTCGGGCTCTATTCCCGGTCAGCACTGAACTCTTCGTCATATTATTTCTAGTTCAAACACGCTCACATGTCGCTGCTGGTGTAACAAACCCATATTTAACGTTCGTTTTCTCGAGAATACAACAGCGATAGGTGACGGGTTGGAGACCTGGGAAGGAAAAAATTAATGTTTCGTCTCGTCGTTTCATTTAAAACATCTAGCTACTGCGAGAAAATGCGATACGTCACAGTTGATTGTGCTTCGATATCTATCCGCTTAGGTTCTGGGTTCGAATCCCTGTCCAACACAAAGGTTTACCTCACGGCATTTCAAATAAGTTACGTGTTAAGAAGCAATATTTAACATCTCTCGTAGTTCGTTAACAGGGACAATAGAAGTTGGGTAGGAATTCGGGGCCGTTAAAAGTGTTTGCATTATGTAATTTAAATTTGGTATTTGCTAATTGATACTGTCAAAAAGCAGCAAGGTCGAAGGAGTATATAGAGGGTCTATACAAGAGCGATGTACTTGAGGACAATATTATGGAAATGGAAGAGGATGTAGATGAAGACGAAATGGGAGATACGATACTACGTGAAGAGTTTGACAGAGCACTGAAAGACCTGAGTTGGAACAAGGCCCCCGGAGTAGACAACATTCCATTGGAACTACTGACGGCCTTGGGAGAGCCAGTCCTGACAATACTCTACCATCTGGTGAGCAAGATGTATGGAGCAGGCGAAATACCCTCAGACTTCAAGAAGAATATAATAATTCCAATCCCAAAGAAAGCAGGTGTTGACAGATGTGAAAATTACCGAACAATCAGTTTAATAAGCCACAGCTGCAAAATACTAACACGAATTCTTTACAGACGAATGGAAAAACTAGTAGAAGCCGACCTCAGGAAAGATAAGTTTGGTTTCCGTAGAAACACTGGAGCACGTGAGGCAATACTGACCTTACAACTTATCTTAGAAGAAAGATTAAGGAAAGGCAAACCTACGTTTCTAGCATTTGTAGACTTAGAGAAAGCTTTTGACAATGTTGACTGGAATACTCTCTTTCAAATTCTAAAGGTGGCAGGGGTAAAATACAGGGAGCGAAAGGCTATTTACAATTTGTACAGAAACCAGATAGCAGTCATAAGAGTCCAGGGACATGAAAGGGAAGCAGTGGTTGGGAAGGGCGTAGCCTCTCCCTGATGTTATTGAATCTATATATTGAGCAAGCAGTAAAGGAAACAAAAGAAAAATTCGGAGTAGGTATTAAAATCCATGGAGAAGAAATAAAAACTTTGAGGTTCGCCGATGACATTGTAATTCTGTCAGAGACAGCAAAGGACTTGGAAGAGCAGTTGAACAGAATGGACAGTGTCTTGAAAGGAGGATTTAACATGAACATCACCAAAAGCAAAACGAGGATAATGGAATGTAGTCGAATTAAATCGGGTGATGCTGAGGGAATTAGATTTGGAAATGAGACACTTAAAGTAGTAAATGAGTTTTGCTATTAGGGGAAAAAAAACTGATGATGGTCGAAGTAGAGTGGATATAAAATGTAGACTGGCAATGGCAAGGCAAGCGTTTCTGAAGAAGAGAAATTTGTTAACATCGAGTATAGATTTAAGTGTCAGGAAGTCATTTCTGAAAGTATTTGTATGGAGTGTAGCCATGTATGGAAGTGAAACATGAACGATAAATAGTTTGGACAAGAAGAGAATAGAAGCTTTAGAAATGTGGTGCTACAGAAGAATGCTAAAGATTAGATGGGTAGATCACATAACTAATGAGGAGGTATTGAATAGGATTGGGGAGAAGTTTGTGGCACAACTTGAATAGAAGAAGGGATTGGTTGGTAGGACATGTTCTGAGTCATCAAGGGATCACCAATTTAGTATTGGAGGGCAGCGTGGAGGGTAAAAATCGTAGAGGGAGACCACTAACTACTTCTGTTGTAGTACAAGAAAATTGAATCTTGCGACCAACAAAAGTAATAGGTCCTTGTAGCAACTCCTGTTGACCAGTCTCATTTGGTGTTATTGAAAATGTATCCACTGTCTTGTAAACTGGCATTCTGCTCCTCCTTGCATATCTTCTACGGCGGTACGGCATGGCTGTGTGCTCCGTGCGGCTGCCTCGAGTCGAATGAGCATGCTGCTGCCTCAGAACAGGATGCGAACTTCCTGCCCCCACTCGCGCGCACAGCGCCAGCGCGCCTTATCGCTTCCAGTTGCGTTATCACCAACTTGATTTTTAAGCAACACGGGCCTAGTAATACTAGGGCCCGTGTTGCGCTCTCTCTCGCACACTCGCGCGGCTGCCTCGCTCAGCGGCTAAGTCCGCTTCAAGGTCATGCGCCTATAAGGCGACACACACAGCCAACTCCTGTTGACCAGTCTCATTTTGTGTTATTGAAAATGTATCACTATCTTGTAAATTGGCATTCTGCTCCTCCTTGCATATCTTCTACGGCGGTACGGCATGGCTGTGTGCGCCGTGCGGCTGCCTCGAGTCGAATGAGCATGCTGCTGCCTCAGAACAGGATGCGAACTTCCTGCCCCCACTCGCGCGCACAGCGCCAGCGCGCCTTATCGCTTCCGGTTGCGTTATCACCAACTTGATTTTTAAGCAACACGGGCCTAGTAATACTAGGGCCCGTGTTGCGCTCTCTCTCGCACACTCGCGCGGCTGTCTCGCTCAGCGGCTAAGTCCGCTTCAAGGTCATGCGCCTATAAGGCGACACACACAGCCATGACTTACCGCATGGAAGGCCCAGAAACCTTCGGATCTTGTAAGTTTTTGATCGCCGTATTTTTCTTGATGGAAGTAAGTTGACTTGCAGAGGTCAGCGCTTTTTTAAGCTGGTCAGATGAAATGTCATTGCATATCGTTTTGGCCCCCATGAGCAACGGAAAACATCCCTTTGCATATACTGCACCGTACTTCAGAATGTGTTGAACACTTCTATAAAAAATAGAACTCTTTTTGTAAATCTTGCGTGAATTTACAACTTCGCTTGTTCTCTGTCATCGGCTTTGCTAATAGTACCTAAAACAAGCAGATGACTTCGAGAAACTTGGCGAGACAAACAGTGTTAACAATGTCGAGTCAAACCACGGATTAATTTAAACTCCTAAACAATCGCTTCGCGTCGAAGGTCCTATTTTTCAGATCACTGACAACCTCAGAGATCTAACAGCGTTCACTATTTTTCTGATGCTAATTGCTTTGTGTTACAGCACCCTTAATTCAGTTTTATTTTTTTTCTACAAATAAGTACAGCATTTCAACATGAAGGCCTTTATGGTTCGCTTCCAAGAATGCATGTTACATCTGTGCAGTGGCCGCCCGCACTGCCACCCGCCAAGCCCCCACCAGTCAGCCAGCACACTTTTCATTCGTTTCTTTCGTCAGTCGACTCAACTGAGTCGAGTTATCGAGCAGTTGTACTTTTCCATGTAGCACGCGCGTCCGCGTCATCGTATTGTATACGTTTCTGTCTGGCACATAGATAGCTAACACATACCTATGAGATCAGTTGCGGCCATTCTAGTGATCTCGATACGTTATTCTGTCTGGCATCTGTTCCTGAAAAGTCGCGAATATTCCACTGTTTTCTTGTACAGAGTACCTTCGATACGTATTGTTATAAATACGGTCTATTCGCCGAATAGGAAGCAAGTTTACATTCAGAAGCAGAAAGAATGTGTGATGTCACCTCCAGACACCACACTTGCTAGGTGGCAGCTTCTAATCGGCCGCGGTCCGCTAGTACACGTCGGACCCGCGTGTCGCCACTGTCAGTGATGGCAGACCGAGCGCCGCCACACGGCAGGTCTAGTGAGACGTACTAGCACTTGCCCCAGTTGTACTGCCGACGTTGCTAGCCATGGTTCACTGAGAATTACGCTCTCATTTGCCGAGACGATAGTTAGCATAGCCTTCAGCTACATTTGCTACGACCTAGCAAGGCGCCATTACCAGTATAGATATTGAGATTCTATTAATGTATCATCAAGAGCGATGTTCTACAAATGTGGATTAAAGTTACGTATTCCCGAAGCTACGTACTTTTCTTTATAGCATTCATTACGTATCCTGTTTCAGACCTCACGCCAGCCTGCGTGAGTTTAAGCGTGTGCCTTTCGGCTTCCTCTCATTGTGTCTAGGCTGTCTTGTCTAGACACAACAGAATGAATAATGAAAAAGTACTAGTTGAAGAAGAATCACTCTTTGTGATTAAAGAGACTAATGGGAGAGATTCTTCACTACAAGCAAAAGAGTCTAAACGCCCTTAATGATCGTGATTTTGTTGTGCAAGCGTTGTCTGTTTGTCCCAGATCTGACTATCCTACTTTGCACACGCTGTGCATCATTAACATCTGTGGTAAGGTCCTATAGGACCAAACTGCTGAGGTCATCGCCTCCTAGGCTTACACACGACTTAATCTAACTTACCCTAAGGACAAAACACAAACCCATGCCCGATGGAGGACTCGAACCTCCAACGGGAGGAGCCGCGCGAAGCGTGGTAAGGCGCCCTAGACCGCACGGCACTCTGTACAAAATATTTGCTTGTCTACCTGCATCTATTGCTACAGTAGAAAGAAGTTTTCAACATTGCGGTGTACAAAGACGTGGCTGAGGTCGACAATGGAGGAGGATCGACTTAATGGCTTAGCTCTGCTGAACGCTCACCCTAACATTGATTGTCCTGTTGATGATGTAATTAATCAATTTGCCAGGAAGAATAGGCACATAAAATTCATCATTTAAGGAAGAGAACCACAACTGTAACTTTTTTACATCATAAGATGGAATTGTCTTGTATATGTGTATAATCAGTTTAAATAAAATTTTCTTAAGCTTTGCATGTGACTTGATTACTTTTTATCACGGTAAAAGTAAAGATAGTCAAGATATCCTCAGCGACCTCTCCTTGAGGTTTTTCTGCATCCGCCACTGCATCTGTGTTAAATTCATGTGCATCTGCCTGGTACGAGGCACGCGCAATTGTAGGTTGTTTACGCCCTCACACATTCCTGCTCCAAGTAAAACCAGATAACTTCCCATTCACATCTCATGCGTAACGGACCAATCGGCTAACTTCTCACGGGAGCTATACTTACGCTTTTCCACCTTGCCTATAATATTCTTATGCTATATTTATTTCTCCTTCACTTGCGCTTGACAACGAGTGCTATTTTACAAAGTAACACAGAGATTCTGTGTTGATAAGTTCACTGATCCTTCCTATGGCACATGCAAGTAAGATGTGATTGGTGGAATTGAGAATTGCCGAAATGCGAGACATGCCAGACATAGTAGTCGTTTTTTGCGACTTTTTTGTTAATTTTTCCAATGCAAGATCATAAACACCTTTGCGGGAGGGTCCTGCAAAACCTGGGACTGTTGGCCACCTTATACCAAGTCTTTCTGCAATATCGCAGAAGGAACATCCAGGTTCTCATTGCCCTATTATACGTCTCCATTCAAACTGAGTGAGGTGCTAATAATGGCGCCTTTGTAGCCTTAAGTGCATTCTTCACTAACGTAAATTCACCACGTCCAATCTCAAAGGTAACTAACGCACACGACCATTACAGCGTCTATTTAAACTAAACCTGATTTGCATCTTTATAGTGGCACTAAGAGCGCCAATCTTTCGAGACTGGCAGGATATCTGAACAGACATCATCTTTCAGAGGTAGAAACACGCCTACCAGCTTCCATGTATGTCTAACAACTCCATGGTTTGCGATTTTTTTCCTTCAGTGTATGTATTCGGATGTAAATGAAGAAATTTTGTGAATATTTTTAAAAATACAAAATATATTAAATATGTAAATACGAATATATTTGAAGTGTGAATCAATTCGCATTCTCCTAGCGCACTGTGGATAACGCTAAACGAACTGGTATTCTCAACATGCATTTTCTTTAACACATTGACTGCCTTGTGGGTTAAATATGACTCACAGAAAGTGTTCTCTTCGGGCCAGGTGAAGTAAATACAACTCACGGACATTTTTCCAGTTAAAGCTCCGTGGTGCATTTGTAACTCACAGGAGCGTGCTGTGACTCGGTGTTATAGTAGGGTATGGCCCCAGTAACAAATCATGTTCGTGGCCAACGGTTTTCAAGAGCTCAAGAGAAATTATTGACATTTGAATTCGTGAGTTATATATAACTCACACGGCTCATTCGTATTGGACTTTTTTTCTTTTTCTTATTTATTTATTATTTATTTTGACATATTACTTACACGGTAGATTGCAAATCACATACAGTTTTATTTACATTCTTCAACTCTAATTGCAACAAAAATGAAACTGAAAAGTTTGGATCATTCCATTGTTTTTTTCTAACACCTGTATGCGTTGTGCTTTATGAAAAAACACTCTACGCAATAATATGAGTCACAATTCTTACATTTCCATGCAGTTTGTTTTCATTTCTTGGTCAGAAAGATCTATAAAAGACTTAGACTGATTATAGTTAGTTATCATTGCTGTTTTTTTTTTGTTGGTTTGAACTTGTGCTTCTTCTTCTCCATTAACAGTACTCAGGACAGAACATCCCTCTTATCTTTCCATTTAAGTGCTACTACACCTGTGGTACTTTCCTTTGCTTTGTGTTCCCCCTTCTTCAGTTTTGCCTGTACAACATCTTGAGGATTCAGTTTTCTGTTTGATCTTAGAGTACCAACTAAATGTGTTGATTGTTCAAGAAGCTGGTGTGTTAGAAGAACACTTGTGTAAAATTTGTCTGTATATAAGATTCTGCCCTCATTTAGTAATTCACTCATAAGGCTCATAACAACACAAGTGGCAAGAGGAACACCAGGATTCGCATTCTTCCCACAGTAAACTTTCATATTCCAGGTGTAGCCACCATTTAGACAAAATTTGAACAATTTAATTCCGAATTTATAACGCTTATTCTTTATGTACTGAATGAAACTTAGTCTTTCTCTAAATGGCACAAGTGTTTCGTCAGTGCAAACGTCTTTCTCTGGCACAACTGCACTTTGAAATCTCTGCAGTAATTTATCAATAAGAGGTTGAATTTTAAACAAGCGGTTTCCTGGTGGGCACTGGTTGTTATCGGAAAAATGCCACATACGTAAAAGCAGTTCAAAACGATTGCGTGACATAACATTTTCTACATTATTGTGATAGAGCATATTCCTTGACCAATAATTGGAATCCTCAGTTTTACATTTACTGACTTCCATAACAAAAATCCTATAAATTGTTCAATTTCACTTTTGCTGACAGTCCACTTTTTCAATCGTGAATTAGCACTTACTGAATGACTTTCTAAGACTTGTTTTGCTTATAAATTAGTTTGTTGAGTCACATATTCTAAAATTTCATCAGTTACAATATATTTGAAGAAATCATGTGGTGTCTTGCCTTTAGGAGCTTGTGCAACAGAAGTATTTACACCAGAACTGGAATGAATAAATGTAAAGTTTTTCATATTTTTATCCGTAACTGGCCCCCAGACCACCTCATTAGAATTTGTTCTAAGTGTCTCATCTTCATCGTCAGAACTTTCTGACATTACAGTTACTTCAATTGAACCTGAATCAACTGCAGTAGTTATGGCAGCCTGTTCCAGAGGAAGCTTCTCGGCCCGCACGGTCTGGGCATTCACAGAGGGTGGGTTTGCTGGTAGTTGGGAGCTCCAACGTTAGGCGTGAAATGGGGTCCCTTAGGAACATGACTGCCAAGGAGGGGAAGGAAGCCAGTGTGCACTCCTTGTGCATTCCGGGGGGAGTCATTCCGGATGTGGAAAGGGTGCTTCCGGATGCCATGAAGAGTCCAGGGTGCAGCCAACTGCAGGTGGTCGCTCATGTCGGTACCAATGACGTGTGTCGCTTTGGATCGGATCAGATTCTGTCTGGTATCAGGCGGCTTGCAGAAATGGTAAAGACTGCCAGTCTTGCTTCCGAGATTAAGGCGGAGCTCACCATCTGCAGCATCGTCGATAGAACTGACTGTGTTCCTTTGGTGCAGAGCCGAGTGGAGAGTCTGAATCAGAGGCTCAGGCGGTTCTGTGACCGTGTAGGCTGCAGATTCCTTGACTTGCGCCATCGGTTGGTGGGTTTCTGGGTTCCGCTTAATAGGTCAGGAGTCCACTACATACATGAGGCGGGTACACGGGTAGCGGGGGCTGTGTGGAAAGGACTGGGTGGTTTTTTAGGTTAGATGGTCTCAGGGAACCACAGAAGGAGCGTTCGCCTAAAAGTGGGAAGGTGAAACACATTAAGGTAGTTTTAGAAACGATTGCTATTGTAGTTGTAAATTGTCGTAGTTGTGTTGGGAAAGAACCAGAGCTCCAAGCCCTAATAGCAAGCAGAGAAGCTCAAATAGTTGTAGGTACAGAGAACTGGCTAAAGCCGGAAATAAGTTCAGCCGAAATTTTTTCAAACGATCTAACAGTGTTCAGAAAGGATAGATTAAATACAGTTGGTGGTGGAGTACTTATTGCTGTCAGAGGTAGTTTGCCTTGTAACGAAATTGAGGTAGATAGATCATGTGAAATAATATGGGGAGAGGTTATACCTGACAATCTGACTAAACTATTAATTGGATCGTTTTACCGACCCCCCGACTCAGGATACATAGTTGCTGAACAGTTCAAAGAAAACTTGAGTCTCATTTCAAATAAGTACCCCGCTCATACAATTATAGTCGGTGGTGACTTCAATCTACACTCGATATGTTGGAAAAATTATATGTTTAAAGTCGGCGGCAGGCATAAAACATCATCCGAAATTGTACTGAATGCTTTCTCAGAAAATTATTTTGAACAATTAGTTCATGAGCCCACTCGAAGCATAAATGGTTGCGAAAGCATACTTGACCTTTTAGCAACAAATAATCCTGGACAAATAGTGAGTGTTGTGACGAATAGAGGGATTTAGCGACCACAAGGCAGTTGCTGCTAGGCTGAATACCGTAACACATACAACCATCAAATAGAAAAAAAAAGCTGATAAAAATGCTCTTAACGCCTTTTTAAGAGACAGTCTTCATTCCTTCCGATCTGATCATGTAAGTGTAGAAAAGTTGTGGAATGTTTTCAAAGAGGTAGTATCAACAGCAATTGAGAGATATATATCACATAAATTAATAAGTGATGGTACTGATCCCCCCATGGTACACAGAGCGGATCAGATTGTTATTGCAGAAGACGCGAAAAAAGCATGCCAAATTTAAATGAACGCAAAATCCCCAAGATTGGCAAAGTTTTACAGAAGTTCGAAATATAGCACATACTTCAATGCGAGATGCTTTTAGTATTTTCCACAACGAAATTCTGTCTGGCTGAAAATCCAAAGAGATTCTGGTCATACATAAAGCACACCAGTGGCAAGACGTAATAAATACCTTCACTACGCGATAACAACGGCGAAGTCACTGATGACAGTGCCACTAAAGCAGAGTTGTTATACAGGGTTTCCCGATACTCCTTCACTAAAGAAGACGAAGTAAATATTCCTGAATTCCAATCAAGAACAACTGCCAAGGTGAGAAACATAGAAGTAGATATCCTCGGAGTAACGAAGCAGCCTAAATCATTTAATAAAAGCAAGGCCTCCGGTCCAGATTGTATACCAGTCAGGTTCCTCTCAGAGTATGCTGATAAAATAGCTCCATATTTAGAAATTATATACCTAAAGACTGGAAAATTGCTCAAGTCACACCAACACCCAAAAAGGGAAGTAGGAATAATCCGGTGAATTACAGGCCTATATCACTAACGTTGATTTGCAGTAGGGTTTTATAACATATACTGTATTCTAACATTATGAAACACATCGAAGAAAACGATTTATTGACATATAGTCATCACGGATTCAGAAAATATCGTTCTTATGAAACACAACTATGTCTTTATACTCATGAATTAATGAGTACTATCGACAGGGGATGTCAAATTGATTCAATACTTTTAGATTTCCAGAAGGCTTTCGACACTGTACCTCACAAGCGTCTTCTAGCCAAACTGCGTGCCTACGGAGTATCACCTCAGTTGTGCGACTGGACTCGTGATTTCCTGTCAGAAAGGTCACAGTTCGTAGTAAAAGACGGAGAGTCATCGAGCAAAACAGAAGTAATATCCGGCGTTCCCCAAGGAAGTGTTATAGGCCTTCCATTGTTACTGATCTATACGAACGACATAGGAGACAATCTGAGTAGCCGTCTTAGATTGTTTGCAGATGATGCTGTCATTTACCATCTTGTAAAGTGATCAGATGATCAAAACGACTTGCAAAATGATTTAGATAAGATATCTGTGTGGTGCGAAAAGTGGCAATTGACCCTGAATAAAGAAAAGTGTGAAGTTATTCACATGAGTACTAAAAGAAATCAGCTAAATTTCGATTACGCGATAAGTCACACAAGTCTAAGGGCTGTAAATTCAACTAAATACTTAGGGATTACAATTACAAATAACCTAAATTGGAACGATCACATAGATAATATTGTGGGTAGAGCAAACCAAAAACTGCGATTCATTGGCAGAACACTTAGAAGGTCTACCAAAGATACTGCTTACACTACGCTCGTCCGCCCTATTCTGGAGTATTGTTTTGCGGTATGGGATACGCATCAGGTTGGACTGACGGATGACATCGAAAAAGAACAAAGAAGGGCAGCTAGTTTTGTATTATCGCGAAATAGGGGAGATAGTGTCACAGACATGATACGTGAATCGGAATGGCAATCATTAGAACAAAGGCGTTTTTCGTTGCGACGGGATCTTACGAAATTTCAATCACCAGTTTTCTCCTCCGATTTCGAAAAAATTCTGTTGGCACCCACCTACTTAGGGAGAAATGATCATCACGATAAAATAAGAGAAATCGGGGCTCGCACAGAAAAATTTAAGTGCTCGTTTTTCCCGCGTGCCGTTCGAGAGTGGAACGGTAGAGAGACAGCATGAAGGTGTTTCATTGAACCCTCTGCCAGGCACTTTATTGTGAATAGCAGAGTAATCACGTAGATGCAGATGTAGATGAAGACTGGTCTGATGCTGCTCTTCATGCTACTCTATCCCGTGCGAGCCTCTTCATTTCCGAATAACTACTGCAACTTACATCTTTCTGACTCTGCTTACTTCACTCATCTCTTGGTCTCCATCGACGATTTTTATCACCAACGCTTCCCTCCAATACCAAATTGGTGA
Organism: Schistocerca cancellata; assembly: GCF_023864275.1. Classification (NCBI taxonomy): domain Eukaryota; kingdom Metazoa; phylum Arthropoda; class Insecta; order Orthoptera; family Acrididae; genus Schistocerca; species Schistocerca cancellata. Next base: position 286,644,649 of record NC_064627.1, read on the forward strand.
CCATTTATTGTCTCACAATGTGTCCTGTCAACTGATCCCTTCTTTTTGTCAAGTTGTGTCACAGATTTGATTTCTCGTCAATTTTATTCAGTACTTCCTCATTATTTACATGATCGACCCATCTAATATTCAGCATTCTTCTGTAGCCCCCATTTCAAAAGCTTCTACCCTCTTTTTATCTGAACTGTTTATCGTCCGTGTTTCACTTCCTTACATGGCTACACTCTGGACTACCTTGAGAAAAGGCTTCCTAACGCTTAAATCTATATTCGATATTAAATAATTTCTCTTCTTCAGAAATTATTTTCTTGCCATTCTCAGACTATATTTTATATCCTCTTTACTTCGGCTATCGGTTATTACGCTGGCCAAATAGAAAAACTCATCTACTGCTTTAAGTGTCTCGTTTCCTAACCTGATACCCTTAGGGTATCACCTGATTTAATTCGGCTGCATTCCATTATACTTGTTTTGCTGTTGTTGATCTTCATCTTACATTTTCCTTTCAAAATTCTGCCCATTCCGTTCAGCTGCTCTTCCAAGTCTTTTGCTGTCTGTGACAGAATTAAAATATCATCAGCAAATCTCAAAGTTTTTATTTCTTCTCCCAGAAACTTTAGTTCATATTCCAAAATTCATTGTGGATAGGTTACCATGTTGTCTCACTCGCTTTTCAACCACTGCCTCTCTTTCGTGTCCCTCGACTCTTATAACTGCAGTCTGGTTTCTGTACAATTTGTAAATAGCCTTTCACTTCCTGTGTTTGACCCATCCTACCTTCAGAATTTCAAAGAGAGTATTCCAATTAACGTTATCAAAAGCTTTCTCTAAGTCTAAAAATGCTATAAATATAGGTTTGCCTTTCCCTAACCTGTTTTCTAAGATAAGTCGTGTTCCTACATTTCTCCGGAATCCAAACTGATCATTCCCGAGGTGGTCTTCTACCAGTTTTTTCATTCTTCTGTAAAGAATTTGTGTTAGTGTTTTGCAACCATGATTTATTAAACTGATAGTTAGGTAATTTTCGCATCTGTCAGCAGTTGCTTTCTTCGGAATTGATATTACTTCATTCATCTTACACACCAGATGGAAGAGTTTGTCATGGCTACCTCTCACAAGGCTGTCAGTAGTTCTGACGGAATATCGTCTACCACCGGGGCCCTTGTTTCGACTTGGATCTTTCAGAGCTTTGTCAGATTCTTCTAACAGCATCGTATCCGCCATTTTATGTTCATCTACGTCCACTTCCCTTTCTATAATATTGCTTTCAACTTCTCCTCCCTTTAACGACAATCTATATACTCCTTCCACCTTTCAGCTGTCCCTTCTCTGCTTAGGACTGGTTTACCATCCGAGCTCGTGATTTCTTACAGCTGCTTCTGTTTTCCCCAAAAGTCTCTTTAATTTTCCTGTACGCAGTGTCTATCCTTCTCTTAGCGAAAAATGCTTCTTACATTTGTCCTCTAGCCACTCCTGCTTAGCAATTTTGTACTTCCTGCCAATCTCTTTTATTAAATGTTTGTATTCCCTTTCAGCTGCTTCTTTTACTGAATTTTTAAATTTTCTCCTTTCATCCATTAAATTCCTGGTTTCTTGTGTTATTCAAAGATTTCTACTAGGCCTTGTCTTTTTACATATTTGATCCTCTGCTGCCTTCACTATTTCATCTCTTAAAGCTACCCATTCGTGTTCTACTGTATTCCTTTCCCATGTTCTACTCAACAGTTGCCTAATTCTCCCTCTGAAACTCTCAACAGTCTCTGGTTCTTTCAACTTGTCCAGGTCCCATCTCTTGAATGCCCTATCTTTTTCAAATTTCGTCAATTTTAATCTACAGTTCAAACTGATAAATTGTGATTAGAGCCCACATCTGTCTCTGGAAATGTTTTACAATTTAAAATCTGATTCTTAAATCTTTGGTTAACCACTACATAATCAATCTGAAACAGTCCGGTGTCTCCAGGTATCTTCCACGACCTTCTTTTACAATTGTTAAACCAAGTGATAGGAATGATTAAATTATGCACTCTGCAAAATTCTACCAAGTGACTTCCTCTTTCATTCCTTTCCCTCAGTCCATATTAGCGTACTATTTTTACTTCTCTTCCTTCTCGTATATCGAATTTCAGTCCCCCATCACAATTCAATTTTCGTCTCCTTTAACTATCTGAATAATTTCTCATCATACAGTTCTTCAATCTCTGTGGCGGGTGTGGGCTTCGTGTCTATCTTGACTAGAACAATGTGTTCACTATGCTGTTCGTAGTAACTTACCAGCAGTCCTATTTTTTATTCATTACTAAACCCACTTTTGCGTTACTCCTATTTGACTTTGTATTTACAACCCTGCATTCACCGGACCAGAAATCCTGTTCCTCCTGCTGCTTAACTTCACTACTTCTCACCGTATCTAACTTCAACCTATTCATTTCCGTTTTTAAATTTTCTAACCTACCTGCCCGGTTAAGGGATCTAACATTGATCACTCCGATCCGTAGAATGTTAGTTTTTTTCTGTGCCGATGACGACATCCTCCTAAGCAGTCCGCCTGGAGATCCGAATGGTGGACTATTTTGCCTCGGGAATATTTTACCCAAAAGGACACCCTCATTATTTAACCACCCTGCAGAGATGCATGTCTTTGGGGTAAATGATTTTCCCCTTGTTTTCAGCCGTTCGCAGTACCAGCACAGCAAGGACGTTTTGGTTGATGTTACAAGGCCAGGTGAGTCAATCATCCAAACGATTGCCCCTGCAACTATTAAGAAGGCTCTTCAGGAACCACATGTTCGTCTGTACTCTCAACAGATATCCCTCCATTGTTGTTTTACTCACGGGACGGTTATCTTAATCGCTAAAGCATGTATGTCACCTTGCTAGCGGCAAGATCCATAATCCATGGAGAGTTGTATTGAATGTAATTAGAGAGAAACGAAATTTGTAATTCAATGCGGATAAAATTAGTGATCACTTGGTAGGACACGTCCTGTGGTTTCAATTAATCGTCACTTTGTTAATAAAGGGAAGTTTGAAGGGTAAAAACTGTAGAGAATTTCAAGTGGATGTAGGTTGCAGAAGTTCTGCAGAGACGAAGAGACTTGCATAGGACTGAGTAGAACGGAGAGCTGCGTCAGACCAGTTCTCAGACTGAAGACAACAACAATACTGCCATCAGCTTGACACAAAGATACAAACACCGGCAGTGGAACCTCACAATAGAAACAACCTGTACACTGATGTAAGATTATTTTATGATACTCACATAAGCAATGGAACGTGCGACTGGGGTAAGCTATACTCTATCAATTTGCCACTGAAATGCACTGTGTCGAGAGATAATGAAAAGTTCTGTGTGGAAGGAAACGGAAGGAAGGATGATCTGGACATGTGAACCGTGGCTGTGTGTCCTGATAAACATTAATCATTACTGAGTAGTGATGGAAACTATCGACTACTGGAACGAGACAAGGTTTCCAGATCATCTACATTTTTTGGTTACTAACTTCATGTAATAATCAAAACAAACACTGAAACAAATACCTGGCCTGGAGAACATGAGCGTGGGTACTTATCTCAAAATTGTAATAATAAGTAATCACCAGAAAAGGAATGAGTGGGAGTGCTCAAACAGGATGAAACTGAAATGATAAAGAACATGCGATTTTGCTCTGGATGAATTTAAATGCGGAATTAAGTCAGTGGTGGTGGTTGCATCGGTTGGTTAGTCACCTCGAAAGTCATGGACGAGACGTCACCTCGAAAGCAAATGATTAATTAATGTGTGAAAACGTGCCTATCATCATGTATGAGTACTGTACTCGTCACAATGCTGCAACACACAAAACGTGTGAGACAAGGTGAGCTAAGGTTGAAGGTAGTTTTGTACTCTGGCATGCTGCGTCCCTTCTGCTCTCTTGCACCGAAAGCTCATGAGGCGTCTCCGCCTGGAATGTAAAAAGGGCTCAGCATGAATGATTCAGCCCAAAAGCGAGAAACTGCCTGATCGTAGAACTCCACCCAAATACGAACGCCACAGTGCTCTTATGAATTTCAAGCCAATTCGTGGCCGCATCTCTAATTCTCCCAATTGAAAATCCTCTAACAACGTTCCCGCAGCCATATTCTAGAATGTTCAACGCAACTTTCTGGAACTTGCGAGCGCCAACGTATGGCAAATCGCCGTTCCCGAAGGTTGTGAATGCCTACCAAATCAAAGGCCATCCCATCTAAAATGTCTGTAAATTTTCCTTAAGCAGCACGAAACAAAGCCATGCCTAGGGAGGAGTCCTGTGTCTCCCACGCTGCAGTGAGATGTTATCTGTTCCAGGCTCTGGGACTTCGCGGGGGATAAAAGGCCTTCTGGAGGAATTATGCCTATTTGCCACAAAGGCGAGATCTAATGGCGCTCAATAAACTCACAGCCCACCAGGTACACACTGCCAGTGTTGCTATTCCGTCGAAGCCTGCGCCGCCTTAGGCCGCAGTGAATGGGCTGAGTGCCCTCTTTCCTCACTCCATGGAACAGATAACATCTCACTGCAGCGTGGGAGACACAGGGCTCCTCCCTAGGCATGGCTTTGTGTCGTGTTGCTTAAGGAAAATTTACAGACATTTTAGATGGGATGGCCTTTGATTTGGTAGGACTGACCTGTGTCCCCACCCCTGACCCCCGCCTGATGCTGCGGTTAATGGGAACCTCTGGGCCACACCACAGCACTCCCAAGTAACCACTAAAGAAACGAACTAGCTATGCATATTATAATCAAAAAGAAGAAAAGCGTAACTGCAGCAATCATCACACACTCTGACGGACAATGATGCTCTCTCTTGCATCTACATTTGCTATTACAGAAGAAATTGTTAGGTCATATCACGAATCTAATTTGCTGGATGAAAAAAAATGAAAAAACAGAGTGAAACACGAGGCTGGCTACAGCCTGATGCGTTTCAGCAAGTACATTAGAGTTAAAACAAAGTCTTTACATGACATCGACTACACCTGGAAGAGAATGCATAATGAGAATGCAGCAAAGTTTGGGAGACACTCACATGGAAATTAAAGTGAGTAGTCCTGATAACGCGCTAAAGGTTATAAACGCAGGTTACTGTGTATTTTGATAGCTTCATAGAAGTGCAGGAATGGCACTGTTGTTGATAGGGGCTTCATTATGTTAAAACGACTTAGAAAAACCGGAAATTGTCTACGCTTTTTTCTTTTCACATTTGAGCAGCCAATGGCAATAACATGCACATACAGATCTTGAACCAACAGTTAGAGAGTTTTCCTACGAACTGTTTGGTTTTACGAAGAATATTTTCTTGTTTTATGGCTGTCTATCTCCTGTTTCACAACTATTCTAAAACATTTAGATTAAAACCCTGCAAATGTTTGGCCGCAATTTTATGAAATAAGATACAAAGCTGATGTTCCGACGGTCTTTGTAATGGGTGACATCAGAGTGACCCAGCAAAATAAACAAGCAACCATAGGACAACTGCTGTGCGTCATCGACATATTATAGCAAGAAGAGGCTGCCAGTGAGTACAAGTTGCTGATTCGCTGGTGCCTGCGAATCATCTGCTAGAGTAACACAGGCGTTAGCTTTCCGTTCACCTACCCTCAAAGGAATTTTGAGTTATAAATGTCCATTGAGATACCAGAATGTGATGTCGTTGTCAAGTGACATACAAAATTGGATGGTATATACTGGGAAGACCGTCAACACAACCTAGCAGTTTAGCCACTGTAAAGAGGTTCACTCCAAACACGAGCGAAACGTCCGTTTTACAGTGATTTTAGTTTTTCATGACGCAGTCTAATATCCTAAACAATTTTGCTCACTCCACATGATCTCATATTTGGATTACGCCGATCATGGAAACTAACATGTATCCACTGCCACTTTATTATTCCACTAGATTTGGTTTGTAGTACATCCGCAACTGAAAGGCTGGCCATTAAAATTGCTACATCAAGAAGGAATGCAGATGGTAAACGAGTAATCATTGGACAAATATATTATACTAGAACTGACATGTGATTACATTTTCACGCAATTTAGGTGCATAGATCCCGAGAAATCAGTACCCAGAACAACCACCTCTGACCGTAATGACGGCCATGATACGCCTGGCATTGAGTCAAACAGAGCTTGGACGGCGTGTACAGGTACAGCTGTCCATGCAGCTTCAACACGATACCACAGTTCATCAAGAGTAGTGACTGGCATCTTGCGACGGTCCAGTTACTCGGCCACCATTGACCAGACGTTTTCAATTGGTGAGGCCAGGGCAGCAGTCGAACATTTTCTGTATCCAGAAAGGCTCTTACAGGACCTGCAACAGGCGGTCGTGCATTATCCGGCTTAAATGTAGCGTTTCCCAGGGATCGAATGAAGGATAGAGCCACAGGTCGTAACACATCTGAAATGTAACGTCCACTGTTCAAAGTGCCGTCAATGCGAACAAGAGGTGAACGAGATTTTGCCATTCGTGCACACAGGTTCGCCGTTGAGTACACCATTGCAGGCGCTCCTGTCTGTGATGCAGCATTAAGCGTAACTGCAACCATGGTCTCCGAGCTGATAGTCCATGCTGCTGCAAACGTCGTCGAACTGTTCGCGCAGATGGTTGTTGTCTTGCGAACGTCCCCATCTGTTGACTCAGGGATCGAGACGTGGCTGCACGATCTGTTACAGCCATGCGGATAAGATGCCTGTAATCTCGACTGCTAGTGATACGAGGCCGTTGGGATCCAGCACAGCGTTCCGTATTACCCTCCTGAACCCACCGATTCCATATTCTGCTAACAGTCATTGGATCTTTACCAACGCGAGCAGCAATGTCGCGATACGATAAACCGCAATCGCAGTAGGCTACAATGCGACCTTTATCAATGTCTGAAACGTGTTGGTACGCATTTTTCCTCCTTACACGAGGCATCACAAGAACGTTTCACCAGGCAAAGCTGGTCAACTGCTGTTTGTGTATGAGATCGGTTGGAAACTTTCCTCATGTAAGCATGTTGTAGGTGTCGCCACCGGCGCACAGTGGGCCAGAATCTTGAAAACGTGGCCAAAAAGGAAGGAAAAAGTTTAAAGATGGGGATTTTGGATTATCAGGTTGGCAGCAGCAATGCTGGGACAACTGAATGCCGGCTGTGCGGATGACCAGATGTTCATTTGTTCGGTAATATCTCAGGTCAAATGTGGCAGTTCATTGTTAGCGTGCTTACAGCTGGACAGGCTACAAAAACAGTCGTGTTGTTGAAGGAAGTTATTTATGTTTTGTGCAAGTGAAACCAATACTTTCAATATGGAATGTATTCCAGGAGGTATGTACTAGTGAAAAAACACTTGTATTAATATTAAATCATCAATTATGCACGTTTACATTTCAATTAACGTACTACAGGGAAATGAATGACAAAATCGTAAAATGCGCTTAAAAAATAGAGATAAGTTACGAATTCCACGACATTCCGCTTTCTTTTGCGCTGTGTACGCAAGTATATATTATTACCTTTGTAAATTAAGCTTCAAATCCTGCGACTAGTTTCGACTCTGGCTTTGAGCCGCGTTTTAAGCGACACTTGCAAAATGTCATTGTTCAGACATCTTCAAAAATGACAGTAGAATCAACTAATTATGAGTTTTATTTGTACAATTTAAATCACAATCGACACGTAGAAGCATTGTAAAGAATAACATAATTAGAAAAATGACGAAAAGTGTAACACAGATTTTTTTTTAAATTTCAGTTTCATCTGATCTTGGGTATTCCAGAATCGGATTTTCGAGGAAAGATATTTCTAATAACAAAAGAGTATTTGTCAAATGATTTGGAAGGGGTCGTAGAACATTTGGAAAGGTCGTTGACAGAAAATAGTGGACATACAATTAAAATTCCCTATGATATGAGGCCTACCATTTCGATTTTGTTAACAAAGTTAAGAAGCAAGTATAAGGAAGCAACTCGGCAACAAGGATATTTTTTCAAGAAGAACGAAACCTGGTTAAATACAATAGTATATATTCCGATTGATTCGAAACCTGCAAGTGTGACTAAATCAACAGGCCGACCTGCCACAAAATTTGAAACATTATCTGATAGGTCTAAAATAAGGAGAACTGAGGAGATTCGTACGAAGTTCAGTCCTGTCGAATTATCGTTCGCCGCGCAAATGAGTCTTCGATCTTCGGGGCACCTAAATGCTGCGAAGATTGTGAAAGACGTCACACTCTCAAGTCCATCCAAGGTGAAAAAATACAAGGCAGGGTTGCGATTTTCAACATCATCGCCATCCTCATATGATGCAAATGAAGGTCTAGCACTCCTTTTCGACTTGAAATTGTCGAAAGAGTCTTACCAGCATTTGAGGAATGGGGCTAAAGGGAAAGGCTTAAACACACTATATCCACCGTATTCAGCTGTTTTGGTAGAAAAAAAAGCTTGCAGCCCTCCAGACGTAACCCTCACTTTTACCGAATCAAAAGCTGAGGTACGGTTGCAAGCTTTGATAGACCACACTGTTCAACGTGTTCTACTGCTGAAACGAGACGATATTTTACATATGAGTGATTCGGAAATGTCTAATATGGCCCTTATTTGTAAGTGGGGCTTTGACGGAACCTCCAGGCAAAGTATGTATAAAATGAAGTTTTCAGATTCGAGTATTTCAGATGCAACTTTATTTTTCACTTCGCTTGTTCCATTGAAACTTGCAGGAGTAAATGAAGAAACTAAAGAAGAAAATATCTTATGGATTAATCCGAAGCCGTCTTCAACCCTCTTTTGCAGACGACTGAAGTTAGAATTTACAAAGGAAACAGAGCAAACGTCTTTAAATGAGAAAGCGTATTACGACAAACAGATCGAACAACTCCAGTCATTCGAAACAGTTATTCATGGGAAAGACATTTTCATTCAATACAATTTAAGCATGACCATGGTAGATGGTAAAGTGTGCAATGCTACCACCAACACGAAATCTGCGCAACGGTGCGTTCTCTGCCCAATTTAATAACATTGACGATGTTTTGAAAAAACAAGTTACCGCCGATTATCTGCAGTACGGACTATCAACTCTTCACGCCTGGATTCGATGTTTTGAATGTTGTATTCATTTGGCATACCAAATGAAAACAAAAAAGTGGCAGGCACGTAAAGCAGAAGATAAAGAGGAAAAAGCAATACTGAAAGCCAACATTCAAAAAGCTTTCAAAGAGCAGCTTGGAATTGTAATTGACATGCCGAAACAAGTACAAATGACGGAAAACACGCTCGACGTTTTTTTGAAAACACTCCAACATCAGCGCTGATAACTGCAGTTTCCGAAGAACTAATCCACCATTTCCATATAATTTTGCAGACGATTTCGAGCGGACGTCAGATCGACGTTGAAAAGTTTCGAGCATACGCCTTAGCAACTGCCAGGCACTACGTGAAAGAATACCCCTGGTACAACATGCCAACAGCAGTCCATAGATTGTTGATTCACGGTCCAGACATTATTTCTTCGGCCATTTTACCGATCGGTCAACTATCGGAGGATGCTCAGGAATCAACCAATAAGTTGATAAAGCAATATCGCCTGAGTTTTCCTCGAAAGTTTTCAAGAGTTAAGACTATGGAAGACGTGTTCAGGAGATTGTTGGCAACGACAGACCCCTACGTTTCTTCCTTATGCAAATCTTCGCCGAAGAAACTGAAGAGTTTGTCGCCAGAAGCCGTTGCCCTCTTTGTTCCTGTGGCGGAAGACTATGAAGATTCAGATGCAGATGCAGATAATGAGGAAACAGTGTTTGAGGATGATGACGATTCAGTTGAAGCAGAAGATGAAAAAGAATAAGAAAATGAAAACTTGTAAATTAAGTTATAAAAAAATTACAAAATAAATAATTGTAATTAAAATGAAATAATTTTTTGTAATATTTTACACCATCTTGTAACCTATATTTGGACTTTCTTCGAGTTTACAACTTTTTTGGTTTATTTTTTAAGCATTAACTACAATAACCCCTAAATACTGACTTTTATATGAATAAAAATATATAAATATAAATAAATAAAAAGACATAGATTTTGACCGCCATCTTGGAGCCACCATTTTTAAATTTTTTGAACTCTGTCATCATCAGTAACTATTCCCTAAAAATTACTTTTATACGTAAAAATGATAGTAGTGTACATAGAGCCTGCCATCTTGGGTCCGCCATTTTGTTTTTTTCACTTTTTGATATCATATTCTTAATCAGAAACTCCGTAAACCCTTACATACTAAGTTTGGTACAAATTGAACAACTACTTATATTTTGACCAGCTTTTTGGGATTCTGACCCACTGTGCGGCGCCAAGCTTGTGTAAATGCTCTGAAAAGCTAATCATTTGCATATCACAGCATCTTCTTCCTGTCAGTTAAATTTCGCGTCTTTAGCACGTCATCTTCGTGGTGTAGCAATTTTAATGGCCAGTAGTGTAATTTAGAAAGATCCACGTCAGTTGTACTAATTATTAATTCAAACCACGACAGTTTCGAGATTCTCATCTTCAGGTGCACAAAATTAATGTATTTGATAACAGATAACATGCGGTCGGATCAGTCAGTTCAAGAGATGGGCAAAACTGTTCTTTTCAGAGATTGGATCAGAACTGTTCACTCCCTGAAATGAATTAGCTCTTTTTCATGACTCACCACTCATTTACAATAGAAAATAAATGGAAGGCACATTGCCCTTTAAACTTGGTTTATTCCAGTACTATACCTGTATTTTGATCTTATTTGATTCTATTTTGAAGTAACACAGATAATGAGTAAGAATTTTGTATTGTTTATTGAAATTTCCACAATATGACAAAGTTTTTGATTATTGATTTATTTTGCACTATCGTGGTTTTTTGGGTGATCGGAAAATGTTGTAACTTGAGATTTACATTAACAATATATTTGGCTATAATGTATTAAAATTTCATTAACCTCATACAAATACATCGCAAGCCATATATTTTTAAAGTGAACGTTTCCTTCCGAAGACGCCTAAAATCGCAAAATCCGTACCAGAATAAGAAAAAAATATATAAATTTGACTGTAAAACGAAAGTGCTGCATATAGCCTTACGCAGAATAAAACAAGGAAAATATTGGTGTATCACATTTTGCGATACGTTTATCGGTTCGCTCGTAATTAAAGCGTAAATTCGAGTGTCCATAACAAAAATCCTATAGTAAGAGGAGTCGTCAGGAACCTAATCTGATCAGTTTAAACAAATAAAAATTAAATAAAAACAAATGCTGTATACATAACATAATAATGTAATATACATAGCGGTATTACAATGAAGAACAATAACCAGTAGAGACAAACTCCGATGCAGAAGCACTGAGTCGAGCAGGTCGAGCCGCGAGCTGTATTACTGCATGAGCTAAGACCGCAGAGACCAGAGTGACACCTGAGTTGCTTTGCTCAATGCTCTGGCTAGAGTCAAGAACGGTGGGGTGACTGTTGAGCGGGCGAGTTCCGAGTGTGGGGGGAGCGGTGAACTCATCCGCTCCGAGACAAATCGTCTGTTCCCTTGCGAGCAGGTTGTTGCAAGTAGTTCCTATGTTATCCGCTAGGTGGCTCTCTGTCCTGTTGCTCGCATCAACTGCCCAGAGGGCAGGACGTGTGACTGTAACGATCGCCGACAGAGTGCGATGTGAAGTTAAGCTGCGCCAGACACTGCACGCGGCAGACGACGCACAGAGACGGCACGGCATATGTGAAACACAAAATCCAATGGGGCACTGCACAATGCAGGCAGCCAAGGTAGAAGCAGGGCAGAGGCCGGCGCTGGCTGTGTTGTGTGGTGTGCACTGTGCTGTGACCAGCAGAGGCGCTGCTGATATGCTCCGTCTCTCTCTCTGCCGTGGGAAACATTTGGAGCTACCGTTCTTTTTTTCTGAATCACTGATTGTTCACTCCTTTCAAAGATTCAACTCTATGAATCAGTTCAAGAGCAGATCCCCCATCTCTAGTGTGCAATGCTATCACCAACACGAAATCTGCACAACGGTGCGCTCTCTGCCCAATTTAATAACATTGATGATGTTTTCAAAAAACAAGTTACCGCCGATTATCTGCAGTACGGACTATCAACTCTTCATGCCAGGATTCGATGTTTTGAATGTTGTATTCATTTGGCATACCAAATGAAAACAAAAAAGTGGCAGGCACGTAAAGCAGAAGATAAAGAGGAAAAAGCAATACTGAAAGCCAACATTCAAAAAGCTTTCAAAGAGCAGCTTGGAATTGTAATTGACATGCCGAAACAAGTACAAATGACGGAAAACACCGCTCGACGTTTTTTGGATAACACTCCAACATCAGCGCTGATAACTGGAGTTTCCGAAGAACTAATCCATCATTTCCACATAATTTTGCAGACGATTTCGAGCGGACGTCAGATCGACGTTGAAAAGTTTCGAGCATACGCCTTAGCAACTGCCAGGCACTACGTGAAAGAATACCCCTGGTACAACATGCCAACAGCAGTCCATAGATTGTTGATTCACGGTCCAGACATTATTTCTTCGGCCATTTTACCCATCGGTTAACTATCAGAGGATGCTCAGGAATCAATCAATAAGTTGATAAAGCAATATCGCCTGAGTTTTTCTCGAAATTTTTCAAGAGTTAAGACTATGGAAGACGTGTTCAGGAGATTGTTGGCAACGACAGACCCCTACGTTTCTTCCTTATGCAAATCTTCGCCAAAGAAACTGAAGAGTTTGTCGCCAGAAGCCGTTGCCCTCTTTGTTCCTGTGGCGGAAGACTATGAAGATTCAGATGCAGATGCAGATAATGAGGAAACAGTGTTTGAGGATGATGACGATTCAGTTGAAGCAGAAGATGAAAAAGAATAAGAAAATGAAAACTTGTAAATTAAGTTATAAAAAAATTACAAAATAAATAATTGTAATTAAAATGAAATAATTTTTTGTAATATTTTACACCATCTTGTAACCTATATTTGGTCCTTTCTTCGAGTTTTCCACTTTTTGGTTTATTTTTTAAGCATTAACTACAATAACCCCTAAATACTGACTTTTATATGAATAAAAATCACTGCATGTTGGCGGAAACTGTCCGCCGCACGGCAGCCGCACGGTAGGAATGCCAACTACAACTGTGCACTGTTGCACTGACTGGCCCACCGCTTGTTATGTGTTACCAAACACAATAATTTCATACTCTTGAATATGGAATTTTAAAATACCAAAACCGGCCTTGGTTTGAATAAATAATTAGTACAAATAAATCTGATGTCTCTAAATTCATTAAATTTCTTACTCCTTTACAGGACACCCGTATTTGACGTTTATGCGACTCAACAATATCACACAGCGGTAAAATACTGATATATAGACTGGGAGATTTTCACTCATTTACCAGCTCACAGAACCTAAACTTCGCTCTACTCATAAATTATTTTTAGGATGCACTGGATGGCAGTGAATAGTGTCATATGTGTGGGGGCAAAATAATAGAAACTCATTAATAATTGCTGCTTGAATAATTTTTTAAAACATGATTGGAAAGAATAACTGAAAGAAACTGGAAGGTTATTTATAAATCTGTACACATATCCTGGGTGAATTTTAACTGGTACTAATATCAACAGACCTTCAATGTCAATACATTTAAGATCAATATTCAGATTGTTTGTTACGTACTGCTTCACATTAGTTCCATAGTGCATAGCTCTGATTATGACAATGCTGACACAGGATCGCCCCTCCGCTGCTCACGCAAATTCCTCTTGTCTGCTTCGAACCTCCTGATGCAGCGTTCTCGGCGCGGGCGAAATGATGAACAGACGGGTGTGATTGAAGTAAACATATGAATAAACTTGGCCTTCCTAATAACTTTTATAACACTTTTTAACATACGATTGGAATATACATTTTTAAACAATACTGGTACGGCGGAGATAGTCATACGCCCGCCCGCTACCACTTCTAGAAACAAACAGGTGAAGATACTGGAATTAATCAATTGAAGAGCGTACCTCTTCTCTTTTTTTGTATCAAAACGTTACCTTTCCCACAAAAAAATTCGTTACTTTACCTTTGGCTTTACATAAAAAGAACGCAGAAAGAAAAAACAATATTATGATTCATCGTAGCACGTTTGGAGGTCGATGTGACTTCATAGATATACACACCATCCACAGGTACGTTAGTGATTAGATTTGCGATTGTCTGTGACAGGTAGAACAGTCAGTGTTGCTACCAAGCCTGGTAGGTATATAAAGAGGGTGTACAGCTTCACATCAGTGATTACTCTGAAGGGCATGGAGAAGCTGCTTACTCGTGTGAGATGTTGCTGTCAGCATATGACAGAGACTGAAATGAACCTCTTTGTTGTTGCCATTTGATCATATGGTCGAACTGTTCAATATACAGGGTGGGGGGCAGTAAAGTGCTTTTTTAGAATTCGTGTTGTGGCTGCACTGTTGGTCGAATAAAGGGGAGAGTGGGCATGATTTATAGTGGCCGACAGGAGGTTTGTATTCATTGTTGTTCCGTTGCGATTATGCAATGGACACGTGAGGAGCGCTCATTTTGTGTTGAAGTGTATTTCTCGAATTCCCATTTGATCACTGCAGTGCAGAGTGCTTTTCATTTGCGACTCACAGTACCCGCACGCGGACATGTTCCTGAGCGGCAATAACTTTTAAATCGGGTAAATGTATTCAGAACAACGGGGGATGTGTCATCTGTACGAAGAGAACCTGAGAGAAGCGTTACATCACAAAATGTCGAACGGGCTAGAGCAGCAGTACTACAATCTGCAAAGCGCTATGCTCGGAAACACGCACTTGCTCTTGGCAAGACGCTCTCTACCGGGTTCTTCATAGTGAATTGAATTTTCACTCGTGTAAACAGTGCGTGGTCCAGCAATTGTCAGTTCTGGATTATGTAACACGAAGAACATCTTGGGAAGACATGCTTGCAACCATATCTCGTGGCGCAGATGTGTTCATTTCTGATGAGGCACATTTTAAGTGTAGTGGGTGTGGAAACAAACAGAATATGCGGTACTGGAGCGACAAGAACCAAAGGCAAATTCACCAGAGACCCCTGCACTCAGACCGCGTCACTGTGTGGTGCGCCATATCACGAGTAGATATCACTGGCCCTTACGTTTTTCAGGAAAATGGTCGTGCTGTAACTGTGAATTCGGATCGTTACTTAACTACGGCGCAAGAGCTTTTCCAGTCGGCTTTCGAGGCAGTGTAATTACAGGACACCTGGTTTGAACAAGACGGGCATTACCATTAATTTTTTGAGGCAAATGTTTCCTGGAAGATTTATTTCTCGAATGGGGGATCTCAAATGGCCCGCTCGTTCATGACACTTAGCCCCATGCGAATTTTTTCTTTGTGGCTACCTGAAGTCAAAGGTGTACTGCAACCGTTCCAACACCCCGGAAGACCTACAGAACAATATTGAGGCTGAAATTACAAGAATACCAGGAGACATGCTTGAAAGAGTTCATGGAAAATACAGAAAACGACTGTGGTAATGTGTGGATTGAGAAGGTAGACATTTAGCAGACATACTCTTTACACCGTGTAATTAGAGACTTCCATTACTGTCCAGTAGGAGAAAAATAAAAATGTAAGTTTCTAAGTGTTCATTATTTCTTTATTTCATTTCCAAATCAGCAATTTACCGCGGCCCACCCTGTACAGATCTGGAGGACATAAGAATGTTACAGCGGCCCATTTGTGGACTCCGTGAGAACGTGAGCGCAGGTGTTAGCATCCGTTCTGGTCGATCACATCTGACCACTACAAGGGAGGGTCACTGTACTTGGCATCAAGCACATCGGACCCCTTCACATCTGCGTCTGCCATCCCAGAAGTAGTAACCGAATCCCTGCAATACTGTGCGTCGTCCCGCGCCATTCGTCGGAGGCTACCAGCAGTCAAACCAGGGCCTGCTGGCGACGCCACAACACAAACGGTTGTGTTTGTATTGTTGCCGTGACCGGGAACCATTGAGTGCTGATGAACGGCTTCCCATTGTGAAACTTCCTGGCAGATTAAAACTGTGTGCTGGACCGAGACTCGAACTCGGGACCTTTGCCTTTCGCGGGCAAGTGCTCTACCATATGGCAGAGCACTTGCCAGCGGAAGGCAAATATCCCGAGTTCGAGTCTCGGTCCGGCACACAGTTTTAATCTGCCAGGAAGTTTCATATCAGCGCACACTCCGCTGCAGAGTGAAAATCTCATTCTGGTTTCACATTGTGTTCAACAGTGGTTCGCGGTCTGCACTACCCTGGGTGACCACCATCGGCGCGTATGACGGCGACGTGGAGCAAGTCCCATTCTTCTAATATCTTGGAGAGGCACTGTTGTGCTGCTCCGGGAGTCGTGGCGTGGGAAGCCGTCGTGTGTGGCTTCAGGTCACCGCTGGTAGTGACAGAGGGAGCTCTGACGGCACAACCATATCTCACAGACTTGCTGCAGCATACATTGTGTTACCTATCATGCGAAGATATCGTGGAGTTATTTTTCAACAGAATACGCTTTATGACATCTTTCATAAATGAAACAGTGCGTGCATCCATGCCAGAAGCACTGAAACGTCAAAATCGAAATATTCGTAACTTCAGTATCATTGTCACCCTGTTGTTTTAATTATAATTATTACATCTGTTATACTGGTAAGTTGACTAATACTGCCAAATTTGTAAATTTGACTCGATTTCGTAACCGGTGAAATGACAACATATACCCTCTCAACCCTTGAAGTTCCATTTTCTTCCCTTCTCCCCTTCTGGGTGCTTCACTTTTTGTGCCAGTAAGTTTACTTATGATGCGACACAACGACTGATATATCACAAATATGACAAAACCTCTCGAGAGAAGCAGTTACATAGACTGCATTCGAGAACCAATAACTTTCATAGTATCTCGTACATCTGCAACACTTTTCTCAGTCTGCCTTGTAAGCAGACTCCCCTAACTGATTTCAGCAACTTTTGTTTCCACATGCAAGTGCGAGTGCAGGATTGTTTGCTTAGAATGACTTAGAATACTTTATGCACTTTTGTCTATTAGCATCATATTTTGGGGCATTCCACGTAAGGTAAAAACAGTAATCGTCGCTCAGAAGAGAGCAGAGAATGGTGGCCGCCTGTTCCGGAAACTACTGGTTTTTACAATAGCATCATAATGTATCTTCTTCGTCCTATGATTCGTTATTAAAGACTGTTTTCTCTTTAAAACTGCTACTGTGTATAACAGTCACCATGCGAGATGGAAATAGGACTTGCACAGCATTAAAATTCACTCTTGCTCAGGCAGGAGAAAACAACACAGGTGCGAAAGTGTCAAATGCCGACTGGGGTGGACGTGCGGCTCTAGGCGCTACAGTTTTGAACCGCGTGACCGATACGGTCGCAGGTTCGAATCCTGCCTCGGGCGGGTATGTGTGTGATGTCTTTGGGTTAGTTAGGTTTAAGTAGTTCTACGTTCTAGGGGACTGATGACCTCAGAAGTTAAGTCCCATAGTGCTCAGAGCCATTTGAACCAAAGTGTCAAATGCCGGCTGGGGTGGCCGTGCGGTTCTAGGCGCTACAGTTTTGAAACGCGTGACCGCTACGGTCGCAGGTTCGAATCCTGCCTCGGGCGTGTATGTGTGTGATGTCCTTGGGTTAGTTAGGTTTAAGTAGTTCTACGTTCTAGGGGACTGATGACTTCAGAAGTTAAGTCCCATAGTGCTCAGAGCCATTTGAACCAACGTGTCAAATGCTGTATCGACAGACATCAAAACGCCAGACTTAAAAAGCTAAATGAAGGAACATCTGCTGGAAAATTCCTTTCACTCAATCGGTCAATTATTAGGAGTAAAAGAGCATGCTGCTAAGCATTTTTTGTTGTGTTTCGTAGATGCGCAATTAATATATGTACAAATACAAATTCTTATTTTTTGTTATAATTATACTATGTTAATTTTCATGTATTGATACATTACTTCACTAGACGTGAGGACTAATATGAATGAATCCCTTGTGTTGGTGTAAATATATATTCTTATGTTATTCTACCCGTGTTGGATCTTGTTGAACTCAATGGTTGTTATTCAGTTAAGGATTGATGGTAGAGAACGACAAAAACTTTAAATGTAAAGTACATATCTGAAGTTGAAAATTTCATGAGGAATATTGTGAATTATTTGTGTGATATAGTTATTATACAATATGTTCGTGCTGTTTACATTTAAACACTTCTGCTAGAAATTTGTAAGAAAAAGAGCAGACGACATGTTGCTGGTGATTCTGACAATGCATTGAAAAAAGTGTAGCAATATGAAGATGAGCATAATCGGCCAAAGCCGGTATCGTGGCTGCTTGTGTTCTCTATAAACACACCTTAATCAATTCTTATGTTTTGTTGTATAAGATACCACATTTATTTTCCTGCATTAAGACGTTACGTCACTGAATATGTACCATTCTGTACATCGTATGTTCTCATTAAGGTAAATTTAGTACAAAGTCAAACCCTAACTCGACCACGTTCTAGCAACTCTGCTGCTATTAGTATCAGCGGAACTTGTAGTAAAATAAAACGTCTCTGAGTTTCAATCTCACGACAACTGTTTTAAAGCTTTTTATAATGCACATTAAATGGCAGCAGGTACTCTCGTGTTCTAAAGGATGTATGGAAAGCTTATTCAACGTTTCTCTGTATAGGTTTTGTGTAATGTCAGTGAATGAAAGATGAATACACCAAACTGTGAATGTCTTGTAAGATACGTGACGCCCTTACGAAAATAGAATCGTTTTAAAAGCAGTAAGGTAATACCAACTCAATAACGGAAGGGATACTGTTTCAACCATATTCTCAGAGGCTAAGGTTTTAAACCTCCATACCGCACTAAAATACGCCTATGTTTCTGATATTCTCCAACTTCATAACAATCTGTCAGAAGTGGAAATTATATCGTTGCGTAGTTTTTCCATTGTGTGAAGTTTTCTGTAGATTGAATCAGCAGCTAGATTCTTCGTAATTTGAAAGGTTCATTTGATATTGATAGTGCTGGTAAGGTCGACAGTCGTTAAGCAAATTAAATTTTTGGCTTGTATTGACTGCTTATTCTTTACAGCATGTTGCGCTGCTTACACGGATACTAAGATTCATGGTACGGAGGAGAAAAAAAATTACGGTGTATCGACTGCCAGAATAATCCACATTCTTCCCTCATAGGATTTGACGGCATTGCATTCTCTGCGCGAACGCCTAGACCTCTGAACTCGGAAGCAGTTTCTGGCTGGGTTTTGTGCCTTCCCGGGCAAGCTTCCGGAAGTCCGTAACACTACGGACAACGTAAAGACTTTCTGTTCTCATTCGGGTTCACGCGTCGAGGCACTGAATGAGTGCAATTTTTATACAAAGTGGATCACAGATTGTATATGTTGACTGACAAAACCGTTTGTGTTGCTGGTACTGGAGTAGATGTCAATAAGTGTGTATTTCGATGCCCATATAAACAGCTCCAGATCATTAAGTCTTGCGGATGTTTACTAAACCTGAGCACCAAATGTTTTATCCTCGTCGCTTGTGCGAGAAGTCTCTAATGTTGTGGAACTGCCTTCGTCTACTTGTTGGACAAACTTATACCAAACAGTTTTGCCTTTCTAGTTGTAATTCTCGTTGGCCTATTACGAATACAGAAGGCCAACTGCTAAGGGTTGAACTGTGGGAATTTTTACACTCTTCTGGTTCCTGGAAGATTTATGTGGCTGGGGTTTCCCCTTCAGCCACTAACTGACTGAGAGCCTGGGAAGCCCTGGTGTCGGTTTGTATTTGGCACTCGAGAACCGTGGACTCAGTTTTGGTGTGGTGGGTGGGAATAACTAACCTTGACAGTAGGTAGGACTGGCTAATTTTAACCCAGAACCTTTCATCAGTTGCCTAACACAAGGTTTAATAAGCCGTACGTGTGGATGCTGCAGTTACCTCATTGGAAGACTCAGTTTGGTTTCCGTTGGGTGCCCGCTTGTGAATTACAAAACCTGATGGCTGGTGGCTGAAAGCGTCCTACCCTATAGACGTTCTAGCCCAATTTAAATTTCTGAGCCGTGTCCTGGTTGTTGGCTGTGGTGGATCAACCAGGTTACATTGGTTACTTTTGGATGTGGGCCTAAACCTTGTGCAGTCAGTGAGCACAAGAATCTTCATACGAACTTTAAATTTTGAAAGCAGGAACAGACCTAGTTAGGCGTCAATATTTACTCACTGTTTAATTGTCTACTCAAATGATCTGCTATCAATCACTTATAAGGAATACATAAAAATGACCCTCAACTTAAAAGGAAATGTGTTTAGATGAGTGTTAGAAAATTCTGAGGTGTAATGAAAACGAAGTAGGACTAGACGAGTGCCCAATGCTTATTTCAACAGTGTTGCGTACACTGAAATCGATGTTGAATCCTCTTCGTCATTTTGACCTGAGCCTCGAGAGAGTATGGGTGCGTTTGTTTGTGCTCAGGTCAAGTTTTCCATTTGCAAATGGTAACAAATCAGCAGATAGTGTAAGCACATACAGTAGTGGTAAGCCTTCTATATTAAATGGTGTGTGTCAGTTTTTTACATATTCTTATACACATTATCAAAAGCAATCTTGGTGGTGCTAAGAGAAGCTACACATGAATGTGTAATACTTTTGACTGTGTACTATTGTCGCTAATGTCCCTATTTATTATTATAGTTTGTTCTGAGACCACTTACATTGGATTTATTCCTTATGTTCTTGGTTACGTGTGTTACAAATTGAATGGTTTCGAGGTATTCTCTATTACGGGGTATTTTCTCGAGTCGTTGCTAATACAAGTAATACTGTTTGACTAATTTCCACAATAGTTCTATTGTTGCGAGAGGATACGCCTAAGAGAGAGTAACAAGATAACTTTTAGTTTAATAACGATTTCGTATGCAAAACTCTTGTTGATGGGTGTAGTCATCCGGCATTTTCACATATGGCGCACAACATTACCTTAGCTTTCCTTTAGTTTATGTGCATACTAATGTAATCGTCTAGCACACTCTGCATTTCATTAAGTACGCAACTCAATTGTTGTTCACTCTCGGCTACTATTGCTATGCCGTCACCGAACTGTATCATCCTGACACCCAAAACGAGAGCAAGTTATAGATGCTGCTCAATGAAGCTGGAGTAGCTTGGTTGTGGATTCAACAGAGGACTGGTACGGAGACTTCTCCAGTCGAATGCTTGACACTAAAGGAATAATGCTACTGACTGAGCTGGGAGCATTTATACTCCCTCCAATCAGGTTTGTTATGATAGCAGGTAGGCTCCCATGACATGGAAACGCTGCATTGTGTAATACTGTGTAGCAACCCTGTCAACCACTTCCAATATGGTATTGCAGGGCGCTGCGCCAGCACCACTGCAGCTGCAGAACTGCATGAGTGGCTGGCCTGCAGATGCAGTTCCGAGTTGTAAAGGTCCATCTGAAGCTCATGCCAGAACACCGTTTTCAGACGCTTCCAGTCCTCCAAAGCCTGAATGATTTCCCAAACATAGCTGCTCTCATCCATGCACTTCCTTTAAATGCTCCATTCACAAATGCAGAATCATTTAAGTGACATAATCTGAAAACATGGAGGCCTTCAATAATTTGTTGCAGATTAGAGGCTCCTGCCAGTTCTATGCCAAGTGTCTTCAAACTCCTACACACCGATAAGCCAGAGCATTATGGCCACTTACCGTGGTAGGTCGCTGGAGGGAGTTGGCTCCACATCTGTACACGAAAGTCGCTTAATTCCCACAAATCCCGGGGAGGGGGGTGATGAGCTCTAACGCCACGTTCGATCACATCCCAGATGTATTCAATCAGGTTCAGATCTGGTATGGTAGGGGGCCAGCACATCAATTGGAACTGGAACCTCTCTATCACACTCTTGACCTAGTGACATGGCGCATTATCTTGTTGAAAATGCCACTGGCATTGGGAAACATGATGCTCATGAATGGGTGTAGGTGGTCTGCAACCATTGTACGATATTCCTTGGCCGTCATGGTGCCTTGCACGACATCCACTAGACCCATAGATGCCTACGTGAATGTTCACCAGAACTGTGCTGCAGTACAGGTGTCAAGGAGCTGTTCCCCTGGAAGACTACTGATTCGGGTCCTCCCATTTTCATGACGAAGAAGATACCAGGATTCATCAGACCAAGCAACATTCTGACACTGTGCCAACATACAATGCTGATAGTCACCCATTTCAGTCGTAGTTGCCGATGTCGTGGTGTTAACATTGGCACAAACAGGGGTCATCGGCTGTGGAGGTCCATCATTAGGAGTGTTCGGTGCACTGTGTGTTCAGACACATTTTTACTCTGCTCAGAATTAGAGTCTGATGTTAGTTCCGCCACAGTTTGCTGCCTGTCCTGTTTTACCAGCCTATGCAGACTATAATGTCCGATATCTGTAATGATGGATGCCCACCCGAACCCCCTGACGTCTAGACATGGTTTCACTTTGGTTTCGCCAGGTGTTGAAGATACTCACCACAGCACTCCTCGGACACCCGACAAGTCATGCAGTTTCAGAAATGTAGATGCCGAGCCTCCAGGCCATCACTATCTGCCCTCGGTCAAACTCAGATAGACCGTGCAACTTCCCCATTCTACACACAGACAACACCTTGACTCTGTCCATGTGTCGTCGCCAGGAGATGCTGTTATCACCTGGTCATGTTTATATCGATAGTAGGTCGGTGATCATGGTGTTCAGACTGATCAGTGTAAATGAGAAAGTAGCTTCGATTAGAGTATCGTCGTTTCGTCATTATTGAGCCTGTGTTCCTCCAGTGATACAAACCAGATGCAATGCAACACCAATCGGATGTGCACAGCACGCAAGCCCGACCCAGAATGACAAGGAGCAGGAAGTCCCCACTACATAGTATCGAGCTGGCAGTCCTTATCACTGGAAGCGCCAAACTGTGAGAATGCGGCGAACAATGAAGTACAACTAGAGGTGATTGTGCGATCTGTTTGACATGCTGTAACCTGGGGATAACCAATGTGAGAACAAGCAGTCGAGAGGTTAAAACAATGTTCAAGGGCCAAGGGAGGGGGGGGGGGGGACGTACAGTTCAACATGGAATATGAACAGTGTCTAATTTCTGGAAAAGTAAGAAGTGAGAAGTAAATGCTACGTTAAAGACAGATTGAAATATTCTGTGATCTGACCAGGATTCAAACTCGTGCTCTTTCGAATTGCAAGGAAGTGCCTTACCATTGGTCCACCAAGCCTGATGGAAGAATAATGATGATATTCTTTTCACAATATGACAGAACTTCATTCAGAACTTGAATAGTTCTTCGTTTGCACTTCGACGTGATGCTTTTACACCCCTCGATTTTCATGCTGAACAGTTGGGTCACATATTTTATTCTTCAGTACATTATTTAAATACCCTTCTCATGTGCTGTTAATTATACATAGATGTTCTCATGGTCTGGAACAGACGCAAATTTTAGACAGCAGGTCATGATTTTCTCTTCTACCAGCAACACTTAAGTAATTCATTTCTTTTGTAAGTGATTGGACTGGGACACAAAGTGTTGGTCAAATCTGTCTAGCTATCAATCAAGAAAGTGAGTGCATACTCTCAAGGGCAGACAAATAGGTCAGTCATCGAATCATTTTACAAGTCAGAATAAATGTCAGCACGGAGGTACAGCTGGAAATAAGCTGTATCTTCCCATTCCTAATTATCTAACAGGTACATCAGAACGTCCCAAAAATCGGAGTATACGTAATACGAAGTTGATTAATTTTCCACTGGAACCTGCTTCAGCAATAAGTAATTGCAATGTGTCATTTGAGCTAATCTCAAACGTCTCTTTGCGATCAGATCTAATTAATTAATAGCAAAGAAGGTAAATTTATATTTTTTCTGTGCTATACTGAAGAAATAGTCACAAAATTGTTGGGATGAGGTTTAATGACGAAGTCTTTCACTACAGCCACTTGATTAAATCTCATGAAAATTAAAAACGAAGTGGGATTTTACGTACTAGTAGCAACTTCAAAGACATATGGCAAATTTTTAATCCAATTTACCCTTGATAAGAACATTACAAGCTTTGGCAGTGAAGTGGACAGCTTCCTTTGCGATGGAGTCAGCACATGCAGGCAATATCCAAATTAAAACGAAGGAAAACAAGTAATTTTCCAGAAAATCAATGGCGACTTAGCTAAACAGACGCAAATTAATTGAGAGGCTCTATAAAGCGGATCACACACTGCAACAGCTTTTCAGTTAATTGTGGTATCTCAAGCTACCTCGAGCAAGACACACGAACGCAACTACTATGCAAGGAAGTTGCATAGCGAGTTTTCGGTACATTCCTGCAACGATGTATGCGGTGTGGAAAGCGGCTGGCCTGGCACCACTGGAAACGAAAACGAGGCTCGAAATGCGATGGCTGAAACCGAGGCAGTGTCGAGTGAAGAGGCTGCTAAATCGTCAGTCTCTCTGGCTGTTCACGATGATGCTTCTCACGGCAGAGATGAGCTACAGCCATGCCCGGTGGCATTTCCGCGAATGGGATATTGAAACAGTAGCGTACATTGCACAGGAGTGGTTAGGAAGATTGAAAGTGCTGGTCATGTACGCAGTATGCAGTTCGACTGGACTGTGTCATTTACAGTCCTACATCGAGGCTCTCAAGCTTGTAGACTCTTGCCTGATTGGCTGCCGAAGACGAAATGGAAAAGCCCTCGGTAAATTGCTACTGGTCGTTTATTTTTTAGTGGCGTTCCTCGTGTGTGGGACCACAGGGTTAGGGATTGGAGAAATTCACATGACGCTCGGAATCATGGTTCATACCTTGTTCGAGTCTTTGATAACGCTAGAGTTCGTCTGTCTGATTTCAGAGTTGTGGGAGAGGTTCCAGAGCGTAAACGCCAGCCTGAGGGAATCCCTTCCACCCCTCCGTGTGGCCGATATGCGCGCGTTGTTCGGAGGGCTGTCATCGTTGCTGCCGCCTGCGCGTCCAGGTGGTCTGCGCCGGCTGCGGGAGGCGTACATGGCCTCTGCGCAGGCGGCGGAATTCCTGCAGCGGCACTTCGGCTGGGCGCTGGCTGTCGAAGTGGCCTACTGCGTGGCAGGCGCGTTGTGCAGCTCGTACGAGATCGTGCGGATGGTGGCGGGGCCGCACGAGCGCGTGGGGCTGGCCCTCAGCCAGGCGGTGTCGACGTCGGCGCTGTGGCTGGCCTACCACTGCCTCCGGCTGGCGGCCATCTCGCTGGCGTGTGCCGCGGCAGCTGAAGCGGCGGCTGAAACCGGCGTGCTGCTGCTGAGGGCTTGGGCGCTCTCCGACTGGCCCAGCGTCGAGCTCGACCGCTTTCTGCGCCTCACGCTGCACGGCCCGCCGCTGCGCTTCACGGCCGCCGGGTTGGTCCTCATCGACCGCCGCCTGCTCGTCTCTGCGATCGCTGTTGTCGTCACATACCTCGTCGTCCTGAGCCAGCACTGAAGAAATCCCACCTCCTCTCTATTTTCTTTTTCTAAATATCGCAACCTAGGTCGAAATATGTCGCCTACTCTCAGTATCAGAGCTTGTAATTAAGTTAACACACTATTGGACATTAAAATTGCTACACCACGAAGATGACGTGCTACAGAAGCGAAATTTAACCGACAGGAAGAAGATGCTGTGATATGCAACTGATTAGCTTTTCAATGCATTTACGCAAGGTTGGCGTCGGTGGCGACACCTACAATATGCTGACATGAGGAAAGTTACCAACCGATTTATCATACACAAACAGTAGTTGTCCAGCGTTGCCTGGTGAAACGTTGTTGTGATGCCTCGTGTAAGGAGGAGAAATGCGTACCATCATGTTCCCGACTTTGATAAAGGTCGGATTGTAGCCTATCGCGATTGCGCTTTATTGTATCGCGATATTGCTGCTCGCGTTGGTAGAGATCCAATGACTGTTAGCAGAATATGGAATCGGTGGGTTCAGGAGGGTAATACGGAACGCTGCGCTGTATCCCAACGGCTTAATATCACTAGCAGTCGAGATGACTGTCATCTCATCCGCATGGCTGTAACGGATCGTGCAGCCACGTCTCGATTCCTGAGCCAACAGATGGGGACGTTTGCAAGACAACAACCATCTGCACGAAGAGTTCGACGACGTTTGCAGCAGCATGGACTATCAGCTCGGAGACCATGGCTGCGGTTACCCTTGACGCTGCATCACAGCAGGAGAATCTGCGATGGTGTACTCAACCACGAACGTGTGTGCACAAATGGCAAAACGTCATTTTTTCGGATGAATCCAGGTTCTGTTTACAGCATCAACATGGTCGCATCCGTGTTTGGCGACATCGCAGTGAACGGACATTGGAAGTGTGTATTCGTCATCGCCATATTGGCGTATCACCCAGCGTGATGGTATGGGGTGCCATCGGTTACACGTCTCGGTCACCTCTTGTTCGCATTGACGGCACTTTGAACAGTGGACATTACATTTCAGGTGTGCATGTCGCAGGTCCTGTACGAGCCTTTCTGGATACAGAAAATGTTCGACTGCTGCCCTGGCCAGCAAATTCTCCAGATCTCTCACCAATTGAAAACGTCTGGTAAATGGTGCCCGAGCAACTGGCTCGTCACAATACACCAGTCACTAGTCTTGATGAACTGTGGTGCCATGTTGAAGCTGCATGGGCAGCTGTACCTGTACACGCCATCCAAGCTCTGATTGACTCAATGCCCAGGCGTATGAAGGCTGCTATTGTGGCCAGAGGTAGTTGTTCTGGGTACTGATTTCTTAAGATCTATGCTCCCAAATTGCGTGAAAATGTAGTCACATGTCAGTTCTAGTATAATGTATTTGTCCAATGAATACTGGTTTATCATCTGCATTTCTTCTTGGTGTAGCAATTTTAATGGCCAGTAGTGTAGATTGAATACCCTAAACCACTAACAGGTTATTTACTACTCCACTTGGTGGATTGTGGTTGGCAAAGACAGTTTAACTGGGTGATTAGTAAGTCAAGTACTCTAGCCCTAAAAATGGGTATTTCAGAGCTAGAATGCCATCCCAAATGCCTCCTCCGGGACATGAAACACTCTCCTGCTTGGATGGACTCGGGCTCCATCTAGCATGAACCACATCTCGTCAAAATCAGGGTCACTTTGGATAATGGGGATGATCATCTTCCAAAACCTCAATGTACCATTCCGTAGTCACCGTGCCATTAAGGAATATCGCACTGATTACACCGTGACTGGACAACTGGACATTACAGACCAAACACTCACCTCCTGAGGGTGAAGAGACTTCTCGATCGCGAAGTGAGGTTTCCCATCCCCCAAATGCCCCAATTTTGCTTATTGATGAACCCATACAAATGAAAGTGGGCTTTTTCGCTAAACCAAACCGTGCTTGTGCGTGCTAATACCTATGCCCAACTTGTTAGCGGTGTTACTATGAACATTAGCTATCTGAAACAACATGCGACACTTCCAGTTCTTGTATTGTTATCATCAAAGGACATTTAATCCATAGGACATTATGTAGCTGTTTAGTCTAAGCAGACGTATTATTTAGGAGACATTCATAAGAGATAAAGTAATCATTTTAATGTTGGAATCTGGTTTATTACCACGTTTTATATCTTTCTGAACCATTTTTGAAGCTGCTGTTGCAGCCTGTTATGTATCGTATTAATATATGTATGTCACATACCTGACACCTGTTGACTGCCTGTCACTGACCAGTTACTTATTTATCCCAGTCTTACATCAGATAGTAAAAGAAATCAAATTTGCCTCTATGTAAAAAGAGTTTATTTGCACGTCTTAGAAGAATAAATGCATTATAGTAAGCAGTCAGTGACCCCAGTGACCATGGAAATGGCAATAATATCAGTCATTTTCGATTATTTTTCAGTTTTATCACTGTCCCATCCCCACTCGTCCCATACAGAGAGGCTATGAATGTTCTACTGCAGTGTTATCCGAGATAATAAGTCATATGTGTACCTAGATTGATTGGAATTGCTTCTCGCATCCCACAACTACTCCTCATATTCAGAAATCACTTCTTAGTCTGTCCATTCTCTGGTTTCAGAACAACATTCATCATTTGGCGTCCTACACGTCTGGTGCTAATTATCAGATAATTTTGTTTCCAGTTATATACTTCTTTTCCGATTTTACTGCTAATTCCTCTTTCTGTATTTTGTTTAAATTTCAGTATGGGTACCAACCTGAATGTATTTGTGAGAGGCAAATACGATACAGGGTATATAAAAAAAGTCATCCGATTTCGTATATCTGAATTTCTGAAACTAATAAATTTGTACAATGAATTTTGTTTTTTGATGAAGAGGAAACTCAAAAAGTTTTATTTTTCGTGCCTTTCCGTAGGTGTTCAATATGCCCCCCTTGAGATGCACGGCATATATCAATGCAGTATTCATGTTGCAGAGAGCATGTCTTGAGTTACAGCTTCCACAGGTGCTGTTATGCGATGTCTCAGTTCATTCATTGTTGTTGGTAACAGGGGCACATAAAGTGAGTCTTTTATAAACGACTACAAGAAATAATCACATACAATCATGTACGGTGACCTTGGAGGCCAGTAATGTAAGGATGAATCATTTGGTCCAGTGCGTTCGATGTGTCGTTCAGTAATTCTTTGATTTAAAAATTCCCGCACTTCCGGATGCCAGTGTGGCAACGCCCCATCCTGTTGGTAAATAAAGTCGTTCGAATCAGTCTCCAACTATGGAAAAAGAAGGGTTCTCAAGCATATCGAGATATGTGCTTCCTGTAAAAGTGTTCTATGCAAAGAAAAGTGGTCCATACACCTTTTCTTGTGAAACTACACAAAACACTTTGAATTTTGGAGAGCCTCTCTCATTTTGTACAACTTCACGTGGTTGTTCCGTACCCCATATTTTCATTTTATGACGGTTCTCCTTTCCATTCAAACTGAATGTTGCCTCGTCACTAAACACAAAGCGTGGAACAAAATTGTCATCCTTCGTCTTGGCAAAAACGAAATTACAGAACTCCTCACATTGTTGTCTGTCACCTTAACGAATATCTTGCAGTAGCTGGATTTTGTATGGTTCCAAGTGTAAACGTCAACAGAAAGAACGCCAGACTGACATTGGGGACATGTTGAGCTATCGAACTGCACGGTGAACGGATTTCTGTGAACTCCTTCTGAAACTGTGACGGATGCTTTCGACGTCTGTGTCAGACACTCGGGGCGATTTGCCTTTGCAGAAACAACCTGTTTCTTGGAATTGTTCATCTCCTAATGTTCTGTGCTGTAGAAGAATTCACACCATATTTAGTATACAAGTCACGCTGAACAGTTATTACTGACCCGCTCTGTGCAAAACGTAGAACACGAAACGGTTCCTGCTGTCCCGACACCATTTTCACTAGAACTGAAGTGGACGCACACTGCTGCTACTTAGCGGGAACCATGTAAAACTCGAGAGTTTGCTCTTTCCAACAGTACAATGTTCAAGCACATATCTCAAATAACATAATAGTTATGATTTTTTTAAATCAGATGATTCCTTTTCATACACTCAATATATGTTATACCATTGCATTGCAAGTTGAATTTCTTTTTTACTCTAACTGACGGACTGGTTAAGTAACTATGTTAAATTACGTAGGCAAGTCCAGAATTGTGTATTAACTCACTTTACTGACTTCTCTCTAACGTTCTTACAAAAAACTGAACAGACTATTCTCATAGCCGGTAATGGCATCTGACATGTTCTCAGTAGAGACATAATTAATTCATCCCATTCCGCTTTCCTCTTCGTAACAAAGGCGGCAGAAATTGCTTAAGCGAGTTTTTAATCGACTGTGAAATATGCAAAGACAAAAAACTCGAACGCTACTGTGAATCGCGGATCTAAGTAGTTAATATAGTGCGTCAGTGATATAACTTATGTGAAACATGATCTAACAGTAACAGGATAAAAGCGACATCAGAAGACGATATCCCGTGTTCCCTACTGCACCCAATATAAGTAATCACGTAGCTCAGTTACGTTTCGTGTATTTATATGCGCACTTGAAGCCCATCCATCATTCTGTGATCTGTTGTGCTGCTATTCCAACCAGATGATTTGTTCGTGAAGCTATTCAGAGTTTCGCACATTCGGACAGTCGAGAGAGCAGATATGTTTTAGATTAGGGCAGACGTGGCGAAAGTGTTTCGTCAGCAGTTCAATTGAATGATGAAGTATATCCTGATCATATCAAGTCTTCGCGACCTTTCTTTCTAAACATAATGGAAAAATTAAAGAAATTGAAGTTTTGACGTACAAAATATGCCAACAAAAAACAGCAGCAATGGATTAGAGAAGTACAACTGACATACACGTCTCTACGAGGCAGCTTGAATGTTAGAGCGGGGTCAAAGGAGTATTCTACGTAGATTGCATTCCAAATCATTTCGACTTTCCTCATTTCGCTCTGTGGACAGCTACATGGCAATAGCTTTCAAAATCGGTTACAGTTCTTCGAATGGTGTCAACTAAATTATACAGTAATGCAGCGTTCCTGTGCAAAGTTTTTTCAGTATGAAGCTTCGTTTACAGACAATGGACATATCAATCTTTCGAGCGTGCATTACCGGTCAGTTGAAAATTCACGTTGGCTGAGAGAATAGGATAAACGACTCGAGCTGTCAACGTGTGGTATTAGTATATCAAGCATCGCATCATTGGGTCCAGTTTTATTGATGGGATTCTAAGTAGCCACTAGTGAATACATTTCCCTATAGATAAACTGCTGCTGTTGCTGGAAGATATCTCATTCGACATAAGGCGATTACTCTCCCGCCCATTTAACATAGATAATTACAGACCGTCTCAAGAGAATATTTGGAGATGCTGGATAGGTCATTGGTGACACAAAATGGCCTGCAGACTGACCAGATCTAACACTTGTACACTTTAGGTACAGTGAAGATTAAAATAACGTGTCTACAAGGAAACAGCAATGACAGGAATGCTGTACAAGACAAACCTGGCTATGAAGTCTTCCGTGACGGAGTTATTAGAAAGAAAGGTCTCAGTAAACTTACCCCGTCAAATTTAGACTCAGCAAGATTGCCGAGAACGTTTTGTTCAATACGAGCCTGTGCCGTGAAGGGACCAGATGAAATTCGGCGTGCGGTACTGTCTCTTCGAAATCCAATTACAGCATGTATCAGTGTTCAAGGTCAACATTTTAAGCACTTGATATTACAGTCACAAAGATGATTTAGTTGTTTACTTAGTAATGTGGAACTGATTTCAATGTATAAAGTAAATATGCAAAATAGAATTCTGCAAAATGTGGTGCAGGTTTTTTGCATTTTTCATGATTTGTAGGGAGTTAAAAGTTAGTGGCTTTGTTCAGCCATGACTCCACATTACTGGTGGTATAAACTCAGTTCATTCTTTCGTTAATCTTCAGGTAATACCCGTACTTGCAGTGATACAATATATGTGTGGGTTTCTGCACTGAGGTTGAAGTTATCTTGTGGAATATACAGGTTTTCTTTGTGTGCAAAACAGACATGTTCAGCCATGTGTTATTCACAGTAGATCCAAATTCAGTACTTTGCTAATGATTTAATAGATCTAAACTTGTGGAATACAACGAGTACCTACACAAGTGCATTAATTTTCTTGGTTTTTGTGACGTGTAATTTAATGTATTGTTCACGTTTTAGTATGTGCTCTGGATTGAGCCATGATTTCTACACTGAGTATGACTTAAATTTGGCAGCAGTTACTTACTGGTAGTCAAGAACCACTTTAATTTATGAGATTGTGATTACGTTATTTTCTATCCTAATCCCAATTTTTTGTGAGCATATTCATTCCATCGCCAACCACATAGTCCTGTGCAATAATATGAACTTCTTATAAAAGATTAGCTATTCTGTGTTGATATATCTTCGAATTTATTTTTATTTAAAGTGCAGAATATACATGTACATTATATTGTTGAGTACATTTTCTTTATGTACATCATTCATCATGAGTTTCGAAAAAATCAGTTGAATGGAATATTTAAAAGAAACTCAAGTTACAATCCCGTCAAATCTTTAACGCAATGTTATACAGGATGAGTCACTAACTATTGCCACTAGAATAACTCCGAAAGTACGATAGTAGCTGAAAAGTTTTTTGGGACAAAGGTTGCATAATATGACGTTGGTTTTTTGTTGTTAGGAGGGGACGCTTCAGAGATATGAAGGTCAACTTTGTTCTTTTTTTTAATTTTAAATGGGATTCTATAGTTTGGTACTTATTTTCCGATAGCGGCTGTCGAGCTGAGTCCAATGATTTGTAACAGTAAGGTCTTTGAAGGTCAACGAAGGTCACAAAGGTGGCATGAACGTCCCTATACAGAAGGTGTTCGAAGTGATGGCCATTAGTATCAATGCAGTGCTGCAATCTTCTTATATCTTCTTATCATGGATTGAGGGGTATTCCTTATCACTTTGACATTAATCGAAGCACATGCTCTAACAGTTCTCTCTCGTATATTATGCAAATAGTAAATATTCGCTGAATACTGCGCAGCCATCTAACGTGCCATTGACATGTAAACGCCATTCGACTGTTTCTCAATACAATACTAACAGGAACAGTAAGACTAGTATCGTCGAGTCAAGCGAATGTTCATGATGTATTTCTTCATTTGTGGAGACAATTCCCAAATCGTTGTATTGGACGCGGAGGAGATGTGTCGTGCCTGGCTCGTTCGCCAGACTTGACGCCTCTGGATTTTTTCTTGTGAGGATTCGCAAAAGACATTGTTAATAAAGACATTCCAACTACACCTGGAGATATGTGAGAGAGAATTGTCAGAGCATGTGCTTCGATAAGTGCCGATGTGGTAAGGAATACCACTCAATCCACCATAAGAAGATTGCAGCACTGCATTGATACCAGCGGTCATCACTTCAAACACCTTCTGTAACTGGGCGTTCATGCCAAATTTATGACCTTCGTTGACCCTCAAAGGCCTTACTGTTGCTCATCATTGGATTCGTCTCGATAGCAGCTGTCAGAAAATAAGTACCAAGCTATAGCATCCCATTTAAAAAAATCCAAATTGACCATATCTCTAAAGCGACCCCACCTAGCTACAAAAAATCAACATCATTTTACGGCTCCCTTTGTCGCATGCAACTTTTGTCCCGCAAACTTTTCAGCTCCTATCATACTTTCGTAGTTATTCTTGGTGTCAATAATAGTGACTCACCCTGTGTAACAAGAGAGGTTTACATGGGTAAAAGTAGATGTTGTATTCTGATTTTTCCATTGCGTGATTCAACCCTCTCAGGTACATAAGAAAACTAAAGTGCTTGTGATTAAAATTTTTTGTATCTCTGTGGTAACTGGAGGTTTTATAAACAAAATATTTTATTATTTCAAACATTTTTATTTGTACTGCAAAAAAAAAAGCTGGGACGTATTTGTCCCTGTGGTCCTTAAAGGACGGTTACAGAACACAACGAAAAATTACAGAGGCTGTGTATATGTTGTCTATTTGATGTGAAATTCTGCAAAACAATTTCTCCTTGAAGTAAAGCATAAATTAACACCACACTGTTCACAAATATTGTGTGATTTTCAACACACTTTGAAGCACAATGAACACATCTCTTCCTTATGTCTGATTTTATCATTTGGTGCTCTGGACTCTTTGGATTGCAACTGGTCTGCAACCTTCTTGATTTTTTCACTACTGTTGATAAATTCCTTTGTCGACTTGAATAATTTCCAATTAGATTTCTCGCAATGCATTGTCTGAACTCTAGGGATGATAGTGCTGATTTGAATCCTGATTCTTCTGCCAATTTTGAATATATTACATACACATTGCTTACACCAAAGTCAAGAAGATCATCGAAAATTCTCAGGTAATACTTAATCTTTGCCTTCCTGTCGATCTCATAAGTCACTTTCTTCTGGTCCATAAGGTCCACCCCTCCCATCCACTTGTTGTACTTTCTTATCATAAGAGGACACTGAACATTGTTTTTTTCAGAAGAACCAGACTGACACCTCTTTACTGTCGTACATGGTATTGGGAAAATAAAATTAGTCAGTAGAAAAACTGGCTTGTTATCCATCCATTTGAGGATTATCAGACCATTGCTACTGAGACTGTATGAATCACCTCTTTTCATTTCCTTGTCTGGAGGGAATGCCTTTGGGATGTTTTTACGATTGGTGCGCACTGTTCCATATGATCTGACATTCTGTAAACCAAGGTAATACTGCAAAGCTGGAGAGTAAAAACGTTATCTATGTAAATTTCACATCCCAGTCCGGGTAGTGATTTTGTCAGTTGCAGAACTACTGACTCACCAAGCCCTACCTGAGGTTTTTTTTTTTTTTTTTTTTTTTTTTTTTTTTTTTTTTTTGCCAGTGTATAAATCACACTCAAATAGGTAGCCAGTTTCCGAATCACATCTGCACCACATTTTGAAACGCCATTTGACTGGCTTATTTTTGACACACTGTCGCATAATATTATGTCCTTTGAATCTGATCATATGCTCATCTTCAGATTCAGCACTAGTTGCACTAAGAGATTCCTGGAGGGTTTTGTTCAAATGGGTAATCACAGGTCTCACTTTGTATGTGCAGTCTTCCTTTATTGACTGATCTCCTTTGTTGGAAAAATGTAAGTACTTTCGAATCTCTTCAAACCGATATTGTGGCATCATCTGAGCTATATAAGGAACACCTAAATCGGGTTCAGTTGCCCAGTAGCTTTTAAATGTAGACAGAACATGGTACCCCATTACTAGGTTCATACCAAGAAATGCCTTGCTTTCATCTTCATTTGTGCTGAATACGTTGCCTGATTGTTCTGCATACCGAATACTTTCAGGAATTAATATATCATGCACCAAATCTTTTGGGCCAATAGTGGAAGAAAAAATTTCAGATGGCTGTGGCATTTCACAATTTTCATGTTCATGATTCATGTTACCACTGAACTGTCTTGGTTGGTAAGTTCTGGACCATTTAAATTCTGGTAAATTTGGAAGGGAATCAGGTATAAGGGAATCAGGTACCTCAGCATTTGATTCTGATATTTCGTCTGTATGCCTTCTTTTGCTAGGTGGGTTACGTGTTTCTTTTTCAGGATCTTCTATAATAACATTCAAAACCAAGTATACAAATTACCATTGTGGTACACTGGGACAACTATGTCCCAAAGAATGAAAATAAAGATTTCCACTGATGAAATACAGTTATTTTCTAAATGAATGGTCTAAAGTAAAAGAGAAACTTACTTGAATATACTTTCAAGCTTTGACAGTAAGGCAGAGAACACAATACGCACACAATAAGTGAACAAATTTGTGTGTCTGCTCGAAGTGAGAACCACCAACAATAACCGACAACTAATGGTAGTTATAGTAATTGTTGCCTCCAAAGATGTACGATATTAAAGAAAACAAATATCTCTGCTTCAAGCAGAGCATCTGCAGCACATCAACTGTGATTACAGTCCATTTAGTAAGGTAATGTGTCCCATGTACGTGAAAGGGTTAAATGACGTAAGACCTTTCCTTGAGTTTCATAAGAGATATTATGAGCTTCAAATCAGGATATCTCACCTAGTAAGTCAAATAAGAACTCAAAGAAAAGTAACAAAAATAAAGCAACTATCTTTTATATTGCGATCCAACCCAGTTCATACAGTCTAGACAGGCGCAGTTAATGGAGAGAGTAACTAATACTAACACATCACATAGCGGGCCCTGTCAGGATACATATTACTCCTTCATTTAGATACATTTTACATGTTGACCAAAGCGCCGCAGCGAGCATATCCATTACTATATTATTTTGATAAGTTTTATTATTAGCTGACCAAGTTCCATACATGTTACATCTGCAATGTTCTTTCCAATGCCATAGAAAAAACATATAGTTCGATTAAAGGTCGATGCCGTAATTTTGTAACTATAAACGTTAAAAAATACTTGTGTGCTTTAGAAAATCTGCCATATGGTAAGTTATAATTTAGCGGAAACCGCCCCTCGATATATTTACTCTTCCTCTATTTTGGGTGGCTTGTCTTAGCTGTCCGTGTATTGTTCTCTAGGTCAAACTCGCCGGTTGTTCCACAGTTGCTAATAGACAGCTACTTCTACATTTACATTTACATACTCCGCAAGCCAGTGTTCAGTGCATGATGGATGATACTTTGTGCGTCTGTTAGTCATCCTTCTTCTGCTCCTCTCACAAATGGAGGGACGGAATAGTGATTGGCTTCAGGTCGCTGTACCACCGCTCATTTCTCTTATTGTGTGCATCACATTATTGTCTTGTTTCCTTCAAGGCTTCCCACCAAATAGCAAGAATTATTTTTGAAGTACTTTCGTACTAATCGGACTGGCTCGTAACAAATCTAGCAGCATGTATCTAAATTTCTTCGCTGTGTTCCTTTAATATGACTTGGTAGAAATTCCAAACAACCTTTTATGGGAGCTCTTACGCTTTCCCATAGCTCTCCCCAATATCCTCAATAAAACTTAGTCAGTCATTCACCTTCCATACAACTGTCATTACGTGCTCCTTGCATTTCACATCTATTCACAACTTTACGCCTAGGTATTTCCTCAGTGATTTTTTTTATTTGCCCTTAAAAAAGCAGACCATGTTAATTACTAAGAGAAACTTAAGTTTTATGAAACTATGGCTTTACAAGCAACTTGTTTGAATCATGTTAGCCAACAGGACACAAAAAATTATACTGAATAATTCAGCAGTGTTCTAAGGACAGAAAATTTCAGCGACGATGGTGAAGTTACAGAGTCCGACAGGGTTCTAGTTCTGTTCCACTCTTGTTCGTTATGTATGTGAATGGCGTCCCGCTTAACGTTCCTCAAGCAGAACTGGTACCTTTTGGAAATGGCACTAGTGTTATGAATCCTGTTAGCGAGAAATCAATAGAAAGTGATATTATCCAAAGAATTACTTATTGGTGGTCTGAAAATGAACTCTACCTCAGTTGGAGAAAACGTACTGTATTCAGTTCTCTACAACAAATAGTCATGCGAAAAAAAATTATATAGCACATGAGCAGGAGTTAGTAAAAGGGTAAAATTTCCTAAATTTTTAGGTGTACATAGTGGTGAAGACATGAACTGGAAGAAATGTATTAGTGAGCTGCTCAAACAATTAAGCTCAGCTACTTTTGCTCTCCGTATAATTGCTGGTCTTGGAAACAAACGAATCAACTTCCTGACACATTTTGCGTATTTTCTCTCGCTAATGAATTACGGAATAATTTCACGAGTAACTCATCACTTAGAAAGGAAATATTGATTGCACAAAAGCGAGCAGTAAGAATAGCTTAAGGCATTCACCTGCAGTTATCTCTTAGGTATCTCTTCAAGGAGTTAGGTATTGTAACTGCATTTTCGCTGTGTATATGTGTTCACTAATGAAATTCATCGTAAACAATTCATCACATTTTTGGAAGAAGCTTATGTCCATACCGACACCACTAAAGAAATTCGTCATAAACAATTAATCATAACTTTAGAAGGCCACCGATGTCCACATCTTTTTCTGAGTGATTAATGTGATCTACCTACTCAAGCGCCTACAGCATATCACAAAAAATACGCAGTGGAAATATCTTAGCGTAACGTTGCGAAATTTGAAATGCAACGAGAACGTAATGACAATAGCATGGAAGGTGAACGGTCGACTAAGTTTTATTGGGGAGAGTTATGGGAAAATTAGCACTTCCGTAAAATGCATGGCATACAGAACGCTTGCTCGTTGCCTTATTGAGTACTGCTCTAGTGTTTGGAATTCCTGCCAGGCCGTATTAAAGGAAGACGTCGAAGCAGTTTAGGTATGTGGTGCTAGATTTATTACGAGCCGGTTCGATCACTACGAAAGTACTGAAGCTAAGTCTTTAATTATTTCTTTTTATTTAAATGCTGACCTACCGAATTTTGCCTGTCAAAGGCAACTCAAACTTAAACTATTCATTTATTACCCACAATATACAAGCCCAGCGCAATCTGACTGCTCTGTAATGACCACATGACTTCAAATGATTAGCTCAAAAGAATGGCCCTAAATTAAAAGAAATCCTAACAATAACCCATACATTTCATAAGTCACTTACCTCACAGAAAATGTTCATTACACGAACTACAGCAATTGCAGCAAGCAGCAACTACATCCAGCTGAATAAAAAGATTCTAACTGCTATAGGCTCTAACTACTAGTAGGCATTTGGTTGGCAAAAGAAAGATTTTGTTGAAGAGCAAATAGTGTATTTGGTAGAGTTTACCTTAATCATGTGACATCCAGTTCCAAAAATTATATAGTTGTCAATAATTCCACTACCCAAACATTACCAACTACATCCATCCTCATTTTACAATGCATGTCCTACCAACACTAAGTCTCCACTAACAGATCATGTCCAAGCTCATCACTGTCTGCTTGCTAAGTGCTAACTGTAAGTCCGTCCAACCACAGGGTCTCTTACCGAGGGTGCAGAGCGCTGTCACCGATATTAATTACAGTCCATAGCGCTGCCAACATACAAACATGTAAACAGGCTACTTAATAGCACCCCTGCTCCCCTCAAAAAATTTTACAAAGTTTTATGGGCAGTGACCAAGACTAAGTTGCTAAAAAAAATTATATTTACAATATGAAATAGATCAGATGCACACAAAGGTTAAGTAATATGTTGTTGGTCAATAAAGTAAAAATTCTCCTCACAGTCCCTAAAGACAGTTCTAATTCAGCAGAAGTCTATGCCAGTTTTATGGACAAAGGCTGAGCAGTAAAAGAAAATGCACACGTAATTAGTGGACAACCATACAGTCTTGAATAAGTAGTGTTGTCCTCCCCATGGAAACACAGTGCTAACTCTTGATATGAAGAGTTCAGTAGAGAAGATTGGTAATGGGCCACAACAGAGCAGACACACAGCAGAGTCAGTCGAAGTCTTGAAGAATATTGGTAAAATTGGTGGGTCACCATAGAGCAGACCCACAGTATTCCTTGTAGAGATTGTGGTAGTAATGGGCCACCAAAGGTGCAGACCCATTGTAGTCCTTGTAGAAATGAACAGCAGCCATCCATTGCGACTGTGAGGGTGCACAATCATAAGAATCTTGAGGATAATGTAGCAAGTCCATGAACCCACTTGTGCACTCTATTTTTCTTTTTTTTTTTTTTTTTTTTGCAATATTCTTACAACCAGCAACGCTGTTAGCCAATCCCTTGCCGATTTATCAACACACATGCAAGCACTAACACAGTCATATAATCTCTGTGATTTTATATATATAGTATGACCAACAGACAATTGTGTGCAGTAAAATGAATCGCTACTACTTAGCTATTCCGAAGAACTGGTGTCTATACAATTACAGTCTTACAGCATATGAATACAATTACAAATGTAAAGGATAGGATTGTTTGGAGGAAGAGACCAAACAGCGAGGTCATCAGTCTCATCGGATTAGGGAAGGATGGGGAAGGAAGTCGGCCGTGCCCTTTCAAAGGAACCATCACAGAATTTTTCTGGAGCGATTTAGGGAAATCACGGGAAACCTAAATCAGGATGGCCGGACGCGGGACTGAACCGTCGTCCTCCGGAATGCACAAATATAAAGAAAACATCATTATAGTAAAGACCATGATAGTACAAATAACATTTGTAATAACACAGGCTTTACAAAAAGGATAAAAATAAGCATATATACGAGTATTACCGGAATTATGACATAAGTAAATGAATGAAAAATGAGAATGTCGGTAGAAGCATAACAGAATAAATAATGTGTAAAGATCTTCCTAATGTTAAGAACATGGAACAGAAACAGAGATTAGATTTGAGGATAACAGCATTCCTCATCATCAAATCTTTACTTTCATTTCCAACTAAAACTTCATTTGATTCTCGCCAACTACTCTTGCTTCAACATTTGTTTCCACAAAAGAAAAATCCTATTTATCCGTATTTAACCAAAACTGCTTCATTTCCTCTTTCAAAATAATTATTCCTCGTTATACAATACTTTTTGTCAAACCTTTTTCTTATAGCTTCTCAATGCATTTCTTCCCAACTCATCATAACTCATTTTCTTATATACCATACCTCCTCTTAAGCTAACTTAAATCTACTGAGATCAGATACATAAACTAGAGAATGAGGCAATGACAAAAATGCAAAGTGGCAAAGCAAGCAGCAGCAGCATATCAACATTAGTAAAGCAAATGCAACATTACAACTAATATAAGGCAATATGCAGTAAACAAGAAAAATAAATCAGTGGTAAAACTGACTTATCACAGTAATACAGAGTAAAATACAGTAGGACATTGCCCAACAGATAGCAACAGCAAATTCAATAACTTATACCTAAACATGAGAAAGCACAAACAGAAAAAATATTATAGTAAAGACAGCAATGCAGATAAGGGAAATATCTGTAAGCTTACAATAGCATATGTGTATCTGTGATCATCAAAGCTATGCAAAGGGTCAGCACAAGGAACAAGATCTATTCTATCTCCCATGAGAAATACAATGATTTTATATCACATCTTAACACTAAAGTGGTGCACCACAACAACTTATTCTACCAAAAAAAATTACCAAGTCCCTGAAAAAAAAATTATGTATGCAGTTCCTTTTACTAGTCTCTTCTCCTACTTATCGTTTTTTCCTTTCCAAGTGCTCTTTTTTAAGAATGTGGCTCATAAAATTATTATTTAATGGATCTTATTCATGTAAGATCCAGTTCCAAAAATTACATAGTTGTCAATAATTCCATTACCCAAACATTACCAACTACATCCACCCTCATTTTACAATACATGTCCTACCAACACTGAGTCTCCACTAACAGATCATGTCCAAGGCCATCACTGTCTGCTTGCTAACTGCTAACTGCTAGCTGCAAGTCCGTCCAACCTCACCGAGGGGGCAGAGTACTGTCAGCGATATTAATTACAGTCTATAGCACTGCCAACATAGAAACATATAAACAGGCTACTTACATTACTACAGAGATAATTCTTGAGATTTGATTGAAATAATTCAAGAAAACAAGACAATGACAGGAAATACTACATAAGGAAATGTCTGCTGATACAGTGACGTAAAGCCAATCAGTTTTCCGTCCCTCCATTTGTGAGAGGAATAGGAAAATCATGACTTGCAGAAGTACAAAGTACCCTCCACCATGCACTGAACACTGGCTTTCGGGGTATGTAGGTGTAAACGTAGTAGCATCTGTAGACCAACCATCATATATCACATATGTGACTATACAAGGGGAAACATGGATAGTTAAGACGGGCCAACCAAAATAGAGGAAGAACAACTACATCGAGATGTGGTTTCCGCTATACGGTGTGTGAGTGTCAGTCTACCCGCCTCCTGAAGTTTATTATAAATAATCCACTGCACTTCAATGGGAAGAGTGATGTGCATAACTGCAATACCAGAAGAAAGAAATGACATTCATTACCCCACATTAAGGTTGTCTGTATCATAAACAGGGTCCACAGTACTGCAACCAAAATTTTGATCACTTACCAAATGTAACATGTCTGATGTAACATGTCTGACAGACAGCAAAGTAAAATTTGAAACTAAAGGGAAAAATGAAACTTCCTGGCAAATTAAAACTTTGTGCCAGACCGAGTCTCGAACTAAGGAACTTTGCCTTTCGCAGGCAAGTGCTCTACCATTTGAGCTACCCAAGCACCACTCAGGTCCCGTCCTCGCAGCTTCATTTCTCCCAGTACCTCGTCTCCTACCTTCCAAACTTCACAGATGCTCTTCTGCGAACCTTGCAGAACTACCATTCCTGGAGGAAAGGAAACATCCCCCAGGCTGTGGCTAAGCCATGTCTCTGCAATATCCTATCTTCCAGGAGTGGTAGTTCTGCAAGGTTCGCAGAAGAGCTTCTGTGAAGTTTGGAAGGTAGGAGACAAGGTACTGGTAGAATTGAAGCGGTGAGGAATGGTCGTGAGTCCTGTTTGGGTAGCTTAGATGGTAGAGCACTTGCCCGTGAAAGGCAAACATTGTAACGTTCCCTGGCAGCACACACTCTGTTAATAAACTGAAATGACGTTTAATTGTACTATGTACGCCGCTATGAAGCAATTCGTATGTACTGTAATTGTTTAACAAAAATTATTATTTAATTTTGTATAAAGGACGTTGGTTATTATTGTAATATTTTCTGTAATAATATTCTCGATGTATTTATGATTGTAATATTTCTATACTCATAATGTAATTAAGAAATATGTTAATATCTACGATGAAAAAATGTAAAATATAGCCACAGAGGAAAATAATGTTGTCAGCAACAGTATAAATAGCACTACATAATGTGCATTCTTTGTCGTCTTCCTCGAGAGCTGAGAGAGAGAGGAACCTGTGACGTAGCATTATATGCATGAGTAGACTTCTTTTGTCTGTATCTGTCTTTAGCCGCCATTAGAGGAGAAATTATAAAGGTGTGTAATTTTAATTATTGTTGTGGTCCAAATACATTATAATTTATCAAAATTGTGTATTAC
Organism: Schistocerca cancellata; assembly: GCF_023864275.1. NCBI lineage: Eukaryota > Metazoa > Arthropoda > Insecta > Orthoptera > Acrididae > Schistocerca > Schistocerca cancellata. The sequence goes on from NC_064627.1 coordinate 286,687,349, forward strand.
TGATGTAAATTAGCTTGCCCATGTCATCTATAACAGTTCTTTAAAGAATTTCCAGCACTTTTAGCGATTATCGTTGGTGTTGCTGGGCTGTGCCGCGACCGAACTATTTGCAGCGGCGGCACATTTAAAAAATTGTTCCGCTATAAAATTAACCAAACCCGTAAATCTGGAGCAGGTAAAATTAGCAGTGAATTACGAAATATTTTTCTTTTGCAGTGATCCTGAGGCTGACTGAATTTATTACTGGTTTTACATTTGTGCATTCATAGGCGGATAATTAACGTTGAAGTTGTTAATCTGTTGGTTCTTTCAATTTCTAAAGCAAATAAACGAATAGTGAAGTGCGTTTTGTCAATGATAATTAAACGTTCAGGTCGGCCTGGCAATATTTAACCATTTTATACTAACAGAGACACTCTTGTGTTCCATAGCTAACGCCGGGAATGAATTCAGTAAATATTTAAAAACCCACTGCATTTAGAAAATGTGTGCCAAGGCCGAAATACGTAAAAAATTTAATTTAAATAATTTTCGAAGTCATAAATGAATCAGTTAGTTTGAATTAATTAGCATGAGAGGGTTGCTAAAGTTCACGTAATTTTAAATCTGCTTAATTCTGTCTAAATGAATTTTTATTACCACACATAAAAAAGGGGTTCTACAACAAAGTTCCAACTGAAAGAGTAAATAACAAAAATATTTAAAGCCATTTCCTTCCCCATTTTCATTCATTCATTTTACATAATAAATGTTGTTGTTGTGGTCTTCAGTCCTGAGACTGGTTCGATGCAGCTCTCCATGCTACTCTATCCTGTGCAAGCTTCTTCATCTCCCAGTAGCTACTGCAACCTACATCCTTCTGAATCTGCTTAGTGTATTCATCTCTTGGTCTCCCCCTACGATTTTTACCCTCCATGCTGCCCTCCAATACTAAATGGGTGATCCCTTGATGCCTCAGAACGTGTCCTACCAACCGATCCCTTCTTCTGGTCAAGTTGTGCCACAAACCTCTCTTCTCCCCAATCCTATTCAATACTTCCTCATTAGTTATGTGATCTACCCATCTAATCTTCAGCATTCTTCTGTAGCACCACATTTCGAAAGCTTCTATTCTCTTCTTGTCAAAACTATTTACCGTCCATGTTTCACTTCCATACATGGCTACACTCCATACAAATACTTTCAGAAATGACTTCCTGACACTTAAATCTATACTCGATGTTAACAAATTTCTCTTCTTCAGAAACGCTTTCTTTGCCATTTCCAGTCTACATTTGATATCCTCTCTACTTCGACCATCATCAGTTATTTTGCTCCCCAAATAGCAAAACTCCTTTACTACCTTAAGTGTCTCAGTTCCTAATCTAATACCGTCAACATCACCCGACTTAATTCGACTACATTCCATTATCCTCGTTTTGCTTTTGTTGATGTTCATCTTATATCCTCCCTTCAAGACACCATCCATTCCGTTCAACTGCTCTTCCAAGTCCTTTGCTGTCTCTGACAGAATTACACTGTCATCGGCGAACCTCAAAGTTTTTATTTCTTCTCCATGGATTTTAATACCTACTCCGAATTTTTCTTTTGTTTCCTTCACTGATTGCTCAATATACAGATTGAATAACATCGGGGAGAGGCTACAACCTTGTCTTACTCCCTTCCCAACCACTGCTTCCCTTTCATGTCCCTCGACTCTTATAACTGCCATCTGGTTTCTGTACAAATTGTAAATAGCCTTTCGCTCCCTGCATTTTACCCCTGCCACCTTTAGAATTTGAAAGAGAGTATTCCAGTCAACATTGTCAAAAGCTTTCTCTAAGTCTACAAATGCTAGAAACGTAGGTTTGCCTTTCCTTAATCTCTCTTCTAAGATAAGTCGTAAGGTCAGTATTGCCTCATGTGTTCCAGTATTTCTACGGAATCCAAACTGATCTTCCCCGAGGTCGGCTTCTACTAGTTTTTCCATTCGTCTGCAAAGAATTCGTGTTAGTATTTTGCAGCTGTGACTTATTAAACTGATAGTTCGGTAATTTTCACATCTGTCAACACCTGCTTTCTTTGGGATTGGAATTATTATATGCTTCTTGAAGTCTGAGGGTATTTCGCCTGTTTCATACATCTTGCTCACCAGATGGTAGAGTATTGTCAGGACTGGCTCTCCCAAGGCCGTCAGTAGTTCTAATGGAATGTTGTCTACTCCGGGGGCCTTGTTTCGACTCAGGTCTTTCAGTGCTCTGTCAAACTCTTCACGTAGTATCGTATCTCCCATTTCGTCTTCATCTACATCCTCCTCCATTTCCATAATATCGTCATCAAGTACATCGCCCTTGTATAGACCCTCTAAATACCCCTTCCACCTTTCTGCTTTCCCTTCTTTGCTTAGAACTGGGTTTCCATCTGAGCTCTTGATGTTCATACAAGTGGTTCTCTTATCTCCAAAGGTCTCTTTAATTTTCCTGTAGGCAGTATCTATCTTACCCCTAGTGAGATAAGCGTCTACATCCTTACATTTGTCCTCTAGCCATCCCTGCTTAGCCATTTTGCACTTCCTGTCTATCTCATTTTTGAGACGTTTGTATTCCTTTTTGCCTGCTTCATTAACTGCATTTTTATATTTTCTCCTTTCATCAATTAAATTCAATATTTCTTCTGTTACCCAAGGATTTCTACTAGCCCTCGTCTTTTTACCTACTTGATCTTCTGCTGCCTTCACTACTTCATCCCTCAGAGCTACCCATTCTTCTTCTACTGTATTTCTTTCCCCCATTCCTGTCAATTGTTCCCTTATGCTCTCCCTAAAACTCTGTACAACCTCTGGTTCTTTCAGTTTATCCAGGTCCCATCTCCTTAAATTCCCACCTTTTTGCAGTTTCTTCAGTTTTAACCTACAGGTCATAACCAATAGATTGTGGTCAGAGTCCACATCTGCCCCTGGAAATGTCTTACAATTTAAAACCTGGTTCCTAAATCTCTGTCTTGCCATTATATAATCTATCTGATACCTTTTAGTATCTCCAGGGTTCTTCCATGTATACAACCATCTATCATGATTCTTAAACCAAGTGTTAGCTATGATTAAGTTGTGCTCTGTGCAAAATTCCACCAGCCGGCTTCCTCTTTCATTTCTTACCCCCAATCCATATTCGCCTACTACGTTTCCTTCTCTCCCTTTTCCTACACTCGAATTCCAGTCACCCATGACTATTAAATTTTCGTCTCCCTTCACTATTTGAATAATTTCTTCTATATCATCATACATTTCTTCAATTTCTTTGTCATCTGCAGAGCTAGTTGGCATATAAACTTGTACTACTGTAGTAGGTGTGGGCTTCGTATCTATCTTGGCCACAATAATGCGTTCACTATGCTGTTTGTAGTAGCTTACCCGCATTCCTATTTTCTTATTCATTATTAAACCTACTCCTGCATTGCCCCTATTTGACTTTGTGTTTATAACCCTGTAGTCACCTGACCAGAAGTCTTGCTCCTCCTGCCACCGAACTTCACTAATTCCCACTATATCTAACTTTAACCTATCCATTTCCCTTATTAAATTTTCTAACCTACCTGCCCAATTAAGGGATCTGACATTCCACGCTCCGATCCGTAGGACGCCAGTTTTCTTTCTCTTGATAACGACATCCTCTTGAGTAGTCCCCGCCCGGAGATCCGAATGGGGGACTATTTTACCTCCGGAATATTTTACCCAAGAGGACGCCATCATCATTTAATCATACAGTAAAGCTGCATGCCCTCGGGAAAAATTACGGCCGTAGTTTCCCCTTGCTTTCAGCCGTTCACAGTACCAGCACAGCAAGGCCGATTTGGTTATTGTTACAAGGCCAGATCAGTCAATCATCCAGACTGTTGCCCCTGCAACTACTGAAAAGGCTGCTGCCCCTCTTCAGGAACCACATGTTTGTCTGGCCTCTCAACAGATACCCCTCCATTGTGGTTGCACCTATGGTACGGCCATCTGTATCGCTGAGGCACGCAAGCCTCCCCACCAACGGCAAGGTCCATGGTTCATAGGGGGAGGGGGCATAATAAATATTTTTTAAATATATATATTTTTTTCTATTAAAACGTCCCGCGTTCTAGTCTCGTTCTGGCACACAGTTTTAATTTGCCAGGAAGTTTCATATCAGCGCACACTCCGCTGCAGAGTGAAAATCTCATTCTAAAGAGAAAAATGTTTCTCTTTGATAACACCTGATATTTTGCAGAAGACTATCTCTTATTGTAGAAAGAAATCAAACACATTTCATTGTATTTACTCTCTGTGCCTTAACTAACACATATGAATCCATGACAATAATAAATTATTTGAGGAACCTCCCTTGAAAGGTAAAAGAGCAGATTGTGGCGCTTTAATTGTAGTACGCTGGATCAGAAACAATGAAATTAATTCTGTGCCACATTGATGTATTGCATTATAGTGTAATAAAATAATCATCAAATAAGAACGGTTTCGTGCCTCCTTTGCTATCAAGAATGAAACACAAATCGTAGGCTCTTCAGTCTGGAACCGCGTGACCGCTACAGTCTCAGGTTCGAATCCTGCCTTGGGCACGGATGTGTCTGATGTCCTTGGGTTAGTTAGGTTTAAGTAGTTCTAAGTTCTAGGGGACTGATGACCACAGATGTTAAGTCCCATAGTGCTCAGAGCCATTTGAACAAATCGTAGACAGATTTTATGGGTCACCACTCAACAACATTAAAGCACTTTACATGGTTGAGAGTGCGGAGTGGAGCAGACGTTGTCGGCAGAAGGCGAGACAATGCAGTGTCTCAGCCCCCGCCGGTAGGCAGCAAACGGGTCCCAGAGAATTCAGACGCATGCGGTGTTCAGAGGCAAATGGTCGGCAAAGAAATCTTTTGCTAAGACATTGTTGGACCAAACTGTTATTAGCAGTGTGACAGAAAGCGAAATCTATTGTAGATTCGCTTGGATTACACTCATAGCTTCAGCACCGGGAGGAAAGGGGCGATAAAAACTTTGTCGACGTGTGCTTTTAGTTACCAGAAATCGTATTAGCTAGTCTCGCGTTTTACCTCAAGACTACGGCTGTAGTCAAGAATAAAGTACTAAGACTGAAGTCAAAACTTCCTCTGGGAAGTGCCACAGTCTACAATGTTGTCAGATCGAGCATATTGCCGGACAAACGATTCTGAGAGGAGCATCACTGTTTTGCCCACCTTACGTGAACGACTCGGCGCTCAATTTTTTGCTCTAAGACTGTATCTACAACACATATTGCACGCTGAGGACCCAGAAGAATTAAAAAACAAACGTAGTTTATGAGAGCAACGTTAACTATAGCGTTCGAACTACTCATAGTATTGTATACGTGTGTGTAAACGCCTTCCAGTGCCCACTCAAGGAAGACAAGGATACACAGTCTAGCTTCGATATTATAAATTCGCTTCAGTTTGCGGATGTACTCAGACTTAGGTTGATAATCATTTAGAATATTTAGCAGTACTGTACACATTGGTGTTAAACACGTTTTCAACCAATGATTCCCACAGCTACAGGAACACTACTTGTGATACCTCATAGACGAAATACTTACGCAGTGCTATCAGACGAAAAGATCAACCTGATACAAACTGTGGGAAGTTTTTTTTACAACCTTCGTACCTGGATAATGAGCTTTTTCCTATTTGAGATGTCTGTAAACATTGCTGATTGAGACGATTTAAGAAGAAACTAAATTCCTTTAGCTACGACATGGTTAAAGAAGTCGTCTTAACGGCACTAATCGTGGTTAGTGAATCGTTCACCGGCTGTACTCTGTCGCATTTCGCTGGTTGGAAGGCAAAAAGCTTACTGATAAATTTCACAGAAGGAAAAAGAGGACGAAATGTCTCCCACTGGAAGGTCATGTTGTTTTATTTAAATGATTTGAAAATCAGGTAAAACGAACAGTCAGGTTGTCAGTATAAGAACATTACTGCCCAGGGCCTGTAATGACAAAGGGCCCGTTTAGGTGAGGCATATTGTCTACAGAAGTGGAAGAGAGAACACCACTAAATTCTAATCTGTATGCATTGCATACACACAGAAATTACTGTTACAGTGTACTTATGGAGAACAATGAGTGAAGTGCGTATTTTCCAGTGAGAAAGAGCACTGGCAAACAGTCTTCGCTATATTAGGTTACTTAATCTGGTGCCACTCTGAGCTAGAATTTATGGTCAGCGACTAAGTGTAAGGTCAATGAGTCGGATGCGAGTTTTGCAACTGTGAAATACTTTCCTACATTATAGAAGCGAATATTAAATTTGAACTAATATTGCGAAAATTTTGTACTTGGATACTTAGAATGAACATCTTTCTGTTTATTGCAAAGGAAAACAATTGATTTTCTAAAACATTGTCTGTCATACACAACCTGAAACAGGTCATGTCAACCAAATCATACGGAAGAATGGCAGCGACGTATATCGGAAGGCAGTAAGATCTCTTGCCTTTTGGTTTGGCAGTACTCCATAGCCACTTCTAGGCGCAAGTAAATGAATAAAGGCAGCGCGTTTTTGTTGTCAAGTAACGTCTTCGCCAATTACTTTAGTTTTAATGTAATCTACGAGTAATTGCTAATGTTTGATATTAACCTGAAAAGGATTCCGTAGACAGGAAAGGAACCATGATGGGTTCGTATCTCTGTCACAGAACTTTACATCATGCACTTCATCTTTAAATGCATGCACACTTTGTTACATCAGAACAGAGGTATATCAGACGTCTTTCGTGGTTAGTTAACAGGGACGAAAGGGTCTTGACAGAAGTCCTGGTTTATTACAAAAATTGTCTTTTATTTTCAATTTTACATTTGGTTACTGGTATTGCCAAAAAGTTCGGTAATTCATAACTCTTCATGGCTAGTCATCAATATGATATGATTAGATTAGATTACATTAGATTAATTCTTGTTTCATAGATCATGAACACGATGTTTCGTAATGATGTGGAACGTGTCATTTTAATGGAAGTTTTCTTTACATACCACGATACAATTTCTTTACAATTTTTTACTCTCTCTCTCTCTCATTCTTTTTGATTTTTATCTCTTTCTCTCTCTGTCACACACACACACACACACACACATTCTTTTTTTATTCTTACTTGTTTGTTGTGCTCGACTATCGGCGAGGCATGAAAACGTATGTGAATGAGTTTCTTAGTTTTGAGTACACTTACGAAAGAAATATAAAAACAACTATGAGAGTTACTGATTTATGATGCTTAGTTTGCAGTCAGTTCTGAGTATTATTAGTAACTACGCTCCAGTCCCTAAACCTAGTTACAGAAATGCGAATCAGACGCATTACGTATTCCAGGCCATAGCAGCCGCGACTTGGAGACACCAGCTATGCTCACTTCCCAGCCCGCTGTAAGATCGCATCTGTTCATCTTCTTCCTGCTGGTATTGTAACTGAGATTTGGCAACAAGGCAATGTATGTTTGGCAACTCTGTGTCGACGAGTTACTTCCTGGTGTGCACGGAATTAAGACTCAAAGTTCACTTGATTTTAGATGTCATTTCCATTGAATAATCTGAGTTGTTATCGCTTGAGGTGTAACAAAAGATTTTAAATTTACGGTTTTCAGCCCAGGAAAGTCGTTGCACGTGGAAATCGCAACTAAACTCGTTCTTCAAATAGCGGTTTACGAGTTCTAGCCACTATTGGTCTCGTAAGAGGAAGCTAAGACACATAATTCTTCGCCACCTCTGTGGTAACGTGCTGACCTGTGGAGCAGCGTCTATTGTGGTTCACAGTTCCAGTCTCACTGAGTGTAGCGTTTTTATCCCTTCCATGAAAGAGCTACAAACAGTCAGATCAAACATCGATAAGGAAACAGCAAGAAAATACTTTCGGCTCATAGTGCAATGGTGAAAAACTTACATTGCTGCACAACAGGTAACGCCTCTTTCCGCTGCTGACAAGCAAATTTTGGGTTTCTAGGAATACATAACTTTATTTATGAAATGCCACATTTGGATACATCTCACACAGCATACCAATTAAACACAAATCCAATCAAAATCTAAGTGAGTAGCATTTTACCAATACGTGTCGATAGAGGCACGCTTGTGTACAGATACTCAGTTTTATTAAAACAGACATTCGTCGTAAGGTTATTGTGGGTAGTTTTATTTCGTTTTTTATAATACAGTTCACAATTTTCGTAACATCTCTTTTAATGTTGTTAAAACAATAGTAAACATGAAAGAGAAATTAATCAACAAGGATATATCGAATTCTTTGATGTTATCATAACAGTCTGAAAATGCACATGCGGTTTATTGGTTCCAAGCACGTACAAAACTTCTTCTGAGTTAAAGCTCTCAAACAAGGTTTGAAGAAGAAGAAAATGCTACTACCAGACGATAGCTAATGTAGAAAATACTTTTCCGACGTATTTTGGCACAATGCGCTCTACCCATGCATCATACAAAAGTTTCGAGATGCATCTACTGTCTGGCTGTCTATTAAACCTGAAATGAACAAAATGTCGCAGAAGTTAGCCCTCTTTCCACATACGACTATTTTTGGTTGAGAAGTGAAGGGAATTATGTTACAAGTTCCATTAGATTGATAACTTTAGCAGACAGCAGAATTGCGTTTTAAAAAATATGGCAGTGAATATACTCGAACTAGCGACATGTTACCTACCGTGCGCGATACTTACCATTACGCTACTAGGCGAGAGAAATCTGTAACAGCTCCTGAAGAACAAGTCCTTCAGAACTTCTGCATTCCACAGCACTGTGGGATAATGCATATGGCCAGGTCAAAACTTATGAGAGACAAACAGTTAAACCTTTTCTTTTGCACTGCACGAAGTTTTCAACAAACAGATAGCGCAATAGAGTAGCTCAAGTGGAAAGGAACACTTCCTATTTAAATTTCTGCATTCTACACTGTTGGCGGTTCTGTGTTGGTAGCATTTCCGTGATTTTATTTTGGTGATTACAAAATAAAGTTGAATGTATCCACTGGGTAGCCGAGGCAGCTAGTTCATGGTGATTTGGTCAACCAAGTAAATGAATTTACTGAACATGTTGCAAATTGATACAGGGAGCCTGTGTGTCAGAATGGCATTGTGGTCTGAAATTCACATTAAAAATGATATTCCTTCTCTACCAAATAGACGTAAGGTTGAGCTACAAGAAAGTCTAGAGTGCCGACATGTAGAAACTCTATCGCCAGTAACCTTTCTTATACTAGTCATTTATTTCTAGTGACGGAACAAACGCTATGTAGGCTCACAGGACACTTATCCCATCTTTTATCTGAGCTTCTGTATGTCGATAAAATTGGTTCTGAACTGGGAATGCAACTCAGACCGCCCTTAACGCAGAATTTGTTCCCTTCGTTGCAATACAGCTCGGCTACAATTTGTTGTTTGTTCAAAACTGCAGATTCCTCAACATCTCCACATATTGCGCGTGAATGGGTTCGAATCCTGGAACGGCACTAAAGATTTCATTATGTATTATCAAGATCTAGCATGAGAACACCTATCTGCTGGTGGATAATAATTTCGATTTTTAATGTATTTTCATTCGTTGTCAATACTAACGATATTTGACGTTTTTGACTTCCAGTGAGACACAGAACTATTTGCGAGATCACTGTAGGTTCAAAATGTTATTCCGAGCTGCTGGTGGAGAAAAATTCGGTAGCTGACGTCTCTTTGCGTGTAGTCAACAACGATATGTGTGGGGCTCTATTCCCGGTCAGCACTGAACTCTTCGTCATATTATTTCTAGTTCAAACACGCTCACATGTCGCTGCTGGTGTAACAAACCCATACTTAACGTTCGTTTTCTCGAGAATATAACAGCGATAGGTGACGGGTTGGAGTCCTGGGAAGGAAAAAATTAATGTTTCGTCTCGTCGTTTCATTTAAAACATCTAGCTACTGCCGAGAAAATGCGATATGTCACAGTTGATTGTGCTTCGATATCTATCCGATTAGGTTCTGGGTTCGAATCCCTGTCCAACACAAAGGTTTACCTCACGGCATTTCAAATAAGTTACTTGTTAAGAAGCAATATTTAACATCTCTCGTAGTTCGTTAACAGGGACAATAGGAGCTGGGTAGGAATTCGGGGCCGTTAAAAATGTTTGCGTTATGTAATTTAAAGTTGGTATTTGCTAATTGATACTGTCTAAAATCGAGGTATATCACTCTCTGTATGCCTAATCAGGAATGACTGTTAGTTTCCGTCAGTCACGAAATCTTTGCTTAGTCTGCATGACCTGGGTTTGAATCCATATGCAGAACGAGACGGTTCGTCGTATCATTTGAAGTTCATATATATTCTCAACTAGCTGCTCGCGAATAACTTAAATTTTTAATGTCATTTTGTGTTAAATAATAAGTACGGTATGTTACTTTGAAGAGGAAATCATGAATACGACGAACTTACTACGTGCATTACCTATCTGACGTAATAATGAGAGTGGTAACATTTCAGGTATGTCATTTATTGTAATAAATATGAGCTTACAAGCCGTAAGGACAGTCTTGTCTGTGATAAGGTGTTCCCTGATATTTGTAGTATCGTAGTATTACTTTACATCTAGAGTTATTGCGATACAGAGCAGTGTTTTCTAGTGGTGACTTGTTGGAACCATTTTCAATAGTCAAACGACTGTACCAAGGAGCGATTAGAGGACCTGCTAGACAGCTGCGTTATGTGGGTTGCATGCGAATCAGGCTAAATGCAATTCAGGTCGTTCAGATACTTTTGAGCATGACTGTACATCTGAAATCACTTTCTTTCCGGTTTTAAAATTTGCCAGTTGCCGTACCATTAATTTCAAGTCTGGATTATTGTTTTTTTATCTGCTCTTTATTAATTTATTGCGGTTTTAGGATAGAGCTGAATTTGCCTCATCACTTCGAAAAAGCTATAAATGTCTGGACTGCAGGAATATAACTTGAACAAGCATTGGTTATTATCTATGACAGCTTAATTTCTACTCACAAAAATGGAGGAAAGAGTTCGTTTTCTTCTAAATAAATTTCCACTAAGTAATCACAAAACGTTTGCAATTTTTCTGATGGAGGCGTCACTGACATGAAATTCTCAACAAGTTACCAATTATACCAGGATCCACCATAGGCAAACCAAATAAATAAGACAGAAACCTTCCAATTTCGAGTAACTGTCATGTGCAAGTCCCAGTGTTTGTATTTTCTTGCCACCAGCTCTGGTTTAAAAGAAATTTGCATCCTGGGATTCCTATATCAGTCCATTTCACTTCCAGCTTTCACTACGCTGTCTTCAAAGTCTGAAAACATCATTGATGTGGAAATTTCAGAACTAGACATTACATTTATCGACTACTGTTTGAAAAACATACTGATAACGACGAAGTTTTCTTGTCGTTTAGTCTACAGATTCACAAAATATTACAACCTTTTTCTCGGCTTATTTTCTAACAAAAGAATTTGTCCCTTCGTAGTTTCCTCATTTAGCGTGTTGATAATACATGAATGTCTTCAACATTCGTCGGCAATTTCAGCAGAATTTTCCGCTTAGCTTTATAAATAGATTTACGAAAGCTGTCAACATCTCTGATTGTTATTTCTGGCGTATTTTTTCATTTTAACTGTTTGTAAATTACCTTTGTTGGTTTCACAAATATCTTCTGTGGCCTTTCTCTTCAGATTACAAATTATTTTTTGCCTCTGAATTTTGTCGCAAGGTATTTCAGCGAGATTGTGGTCTTCTTGAATCCCCACAACATCCATCTGCTCAACAGAAACAATCATGTTGCACGTCCATCGAGCAACACCACTTTTCAACAGTTTTTGAAACGAGAAGGTGTTAACCCTCAGTAATATTTTCCCTCTCATTCTGCTTACTGAAATTGTAAGCGCGTCAGAGGACATGTTCTCTCTAAACAGATCTGCCGTAGACTGAGACATGAGCCCACATACTGCTAGGAGGTCTCGGGGCTGTAACCTGCAAGTCATTAAGATAGTTCGGGAGACGTGGGTCCTGTTACCCGCTAACCTACCTGGCTTCGGGAGGTATAGGTCCTGCCGCCAACCTAAAATTTCCCGAAAAGCATCTCCCCGGGTCGCTATAGTGGTGCCCTGCTTACAGAGAGTGTAGACCGATCTGCCTGACCGTTGTCCCTTGGCCAAGGGCGATGGGGAGCTACCTTCAGCAGTGACAAATCCTTCAGAAGTCGCGAAAGTCAGCGCCCAGGGGAGTTGCCTCATCCAATCAACAGGACTCTCTGAGACTGAGGAAGCTCGCTTTAAGTTGATTGAACAGTAGAATTTTTCTAGTTCATTACCACTGAAACCACTTAACTGGTCGTACGTATGTGACTGTATGCATTCAAAGCTCCTTCAGGCATACAATTCTTTGGTAGCTGGTTGAATATACGTGACCATGTGGTTGCAGAAACTTGGGCATGAGGAGGACAGCTTGAGCCTGTTACTAGTGTACAGCGGAACGCCAGCACCATTATGTACAAATGGGGCAGCTTGATTGCTAGTGTGTGCAAATCGCCTGCCAGTACAGCAGTCATTTCTAAAACCTGTTTATCATTACTAATTTGAAAAAATGGCTCTGAGCACTATGGGACTTAACAGCTGTGGTCATCAGTCCCCTAGAACTTAGAACTACTTAAACCTAACTAACCTAAGGACATCACACACATCCATGCCCGATGCAGGATTCGAACCTGCGACCGTAGCAGTCGCGCGGTTCCGGACTGAGCGCCTAGAACCGCTAGACCACCGCGGCCGGCACTAATTTGAAATTCAGTCACCTTTAGACTGAGATGATGGAAAGTCATGGTATACCTCCTAATATCATGTTGGACCTCCTTTTGTCCGGTATTGTGCAGCAACTCGACGTGACATGGTCTCAACAAGCGTTTGGAAGACCCCTGCAGAAATATTGAGCCATGCTGCCTCTATAGCCGTCCGTAATTGCGGAGGTGTTGCCAATGAAGGACTTTGTGCACGACTGACCTCTCGATTATATCCCATAGATGTTAGACGGAATTCATGTCAGGCGAACTGGGTGGCCAAGTCATTCCTTCAAATTGTCCAGAATGGTCTGACGTGGCGCATTGTCATCCACAAAAATTCTATCGCTGTTTGGGAACATTAAGTCTATGGATGGCTGCAAATGGTCTCCAATCCAAGTAATTCCGAAATGCAATGTTCCATGCGTCTAGCTTCAACTACCATGCTGCGTTCAAAGTCTCTTAATTCGCGTCTTGCGACTATAATCACGTCCGAAATTTTTTCACATGCATCATCTGAGTACAACGACAGCTCTGCCAGTGCAATACTCTTTTGTACCTTGTCTACGCGATACTCTCCCCCTCTCTCCTCCCGAACAGGCCATGAAGGCCCAAAGGTACCGACCGTCCGCCGTGTCATCGTGAGCCCACAGGCGTCACTGGATGCGGCTATGGAGGGGCATGTGGTCAGCACACCTCTCTCCCGGCCGTATGTCAGTTTCCGAGACCGGAGCCGCTACTTCTCATTCACCTAGCTCCTCAGTTTGCCTCACAAGGGTTGAGCGCACCCCGCTTGCCAACAGCGCTCGGCAGACCGGAAGGTCACCCATCCACGTGCTAGCCCAGCCTGACAGCGCTTAACTTCGGTGATCTGACGGGAACCGGTGTCACCACTGCTGCAAGGCCGTTGGCCTACGCGATACTGCTACCATCTTTATATCTGCATAACGTTATCCCATTAGTTTTTCCACTTAAGTATATAGACTCGACCATTGCCACATCGCGACTGTGGGGAGCTCCAGGACATTAATCACACCTTCTTCAGCGTCTCTCGATACAGTAGAGAGACCAACTGGCTGGTTACAAAGTTGATCTGCATGTATCATCATATTTCTTATGTTTTAATCCTCTTGCTTACGGAGAATTTAGACATTTACGAATTGCTAGTGGAATCTGTTTTACAAGTTGGAACTGAATTGAAGAAAACAAATACCAACAGCACTATTGAATAATTTTATTTAGCCGTCAGTATCGGTGCCCTCATCGGCACCGTCTTTAGCCTCCTATAGACGAACGTAGGTAACTCATCCAGTTGTCTGGGACCATAATGTCCAGTTGGGTTCTGTAGACTTCAAAAACGTCTCAGTCGATGAAGACCCTTCGCACCTCTAACGATAACTTGTTAGAAGTGTAAGGGGTGCTTTTAGAAGCCTACAGAATGCACTTTGATACAGTGGTTGCTATAATAGTGCAAACGACTGAATGAGTACCCAGTTTCGCGCATAAGGGCGTAAAGATGGTGCCGACGAGGCACCGATACTATTCGCTAAACACAATTATTCAACAGCTGTAGGTATTTTTTTTTTCTTCAAGTCATCGACCAGCCAAAGTCTCCTTCCATTTACACAAAATGGAGTTACAAAAACTTGAACTGTAGCTGTAACTTTTGGGTACGTGTCGTGTTTATGTGTTTGGCAGGGGTGGGGAGAGAGGGTAGTGGAAGAGGCGGGAAGGGGGGGGAGGGGGTTTAGTGTGTTGGTTGGAAATTTGAGTGTTATCTTACAGGGCTAATGTATTTTCGTCTGTATTACTTTGTTGTGTGTTTGGTTTTCTGCATTATTCGCCAAGGAATTGCAGTTTGTTTTACAGTGTTAAGATATTGTATGTTTGGACTGGCTGCGTGGGTGCGATTGAAGGCTAATAAATAAAAAAACTGACAATGTGCACTCGAAGGACAAACGGTTAACAATATTTAGAAACGACAGATATGATGGATACGGGGGAGTTATATTTCTAGTCGGAAAAAATTTAATCTTCATTCTTCGTAATACACATATTTTCTTCTTATTTCCGGTGGTGTTTCATTTTCTTCTGCCCAGTGTTTTTTCACCCTTTCATTCTGCTGTTTCTTCTAGTCCTTGGTGAAGATTCTTCTGTATTTGCTTTTTTATTTCTCCTCGAAAGTCTCCAAACTTCGTAATTTAGGTTATGTAGCCGGTCTGCACTCAGCCATGTGATGCCAACTGAGGATCTACCTGACCGAGTAATAAGTCTACTAATCTGCGAAAGGCAAGGAGTGTAGTGTGCTGACTCTACCCCGCTACCCCCGCCCGGTACTACATCTCGATGATGCTATTAGTTGAAGATGAAATGGCGTTCGGTCAGACCTAACTGGCCCGACTGTGGCTAGAACTACAGTGCTTTAATTCCATGGGGATACACATTTGTACTTAGGCGATTTATGCGAAAATGTCTGCGACGTGATTATGCCCGCACGACGGGAATTAACAGACTTTGAACGCTGAATGGCAGTTGGAGCTAGACGTGTGGGACATCTCATCGGAAAGCGTTAGAAAATTCAGTATTCCAAGATCCACAATGTCAAGAGCACTACCTCTCACCATGGACAACGCAGTGGCCGACGGCCTTCGATTAACG
Source organism: Schistocerca cancellata (assembly GCF_023864275.1). Taxonomy (NCBI): domain Eukaryota; kingdom Metazoa; phylum Arthropoda; class Insecta; order Orthoptera; family Acrididae; genus Schistocerca; species Schistocerca cancellata. The sequence goes on from NC_064627.1 coordinate 286,702,802, forward strand.
ACCGAGACCAGCGGCGCTTGCGTAGAGTTATGAGAGCTAGCAGACAGGCAACACTGTGTAAAATACCAGCAGAAATCAATGTTGGGCGTACGACGAAAGTAAGCGTTAGGACAGAGAGGCGAAACTTGGCGTTAATGATCTATGGCAACAGATGACCAACGTGAGTACCTTTGCTAAAAGCATGACATCGCCTGCACCACCTCTCCTGGGTTCGTGACCATATTAGTGGACTCTAGATGATTGGGACACAGTGGTCTGGTCAGATCAGTCCCGATTTCAGCCGGTAAGAACTGATGGTAGGGTTGGAGTGTGGCGCAGACCCCATGAAGCCATGGAACCAAATTGCCAACATGGCGTTGTACAAGCCGATAGTGGCTCCATAATGGTGTGGACTGTGTCCTCTGGTCCAAGTGAGCCGATCATTTACTGGAAATAGTTATGTTACTTGGAGACCATTTGCAGCCAACATCGATGGAATTTATGTGGATGACAACGCTCCATGTCACCAGGCCACAATTGTTCCAGATTGGTTTGAAGGAAGTCCTGGACAGTTCGAGTGAATGATTTGGCCACTGCGATCGCCTGACATGAATCCCATCAAACATTTATGGGATACTATCGAGAGGCCAGTTCACGCACAAAACCTGCACCAGCGACACTTCGCAGTTATGAATGACTATAGACACTGCATGGCCCAGTATTTCTGCAGGGGACTTCCAATGACTTGTTGCGTCCACGCCACGTCGAGTTGTTGAGCTATGCCGAGCAAAAGGAGGTCCGACACAATGTTAGGAGGTATCCCATGGCTTTTGTCACCACTGTGTATGTATTGGCACGTAAATGTAAGGATTCGTTTATGCTGCCACCTCCCTGCTCGCCGACACATCACAGCGATGATGAATCACGCCAACTGAGTTTTCTCGGCTCATTTAACCGGCACCATCACTGCTCGCTACGGAAAGTGGCCAGGCGATGAAATCAAGCTGATTTGTGTTTCACACCTTGACCATCGCCATGTCCTGGAACATGAACCATGACTGGCTGGTTCAAGGTCACTCCAGCAGTGCCGCGTTTGACTATGCTAGCAGTCTGCTTGTTATATGAGCTGCTGCAGGATAATTATTCCTAGTGAGCAGCGACGCTGCAGCGTAAATTTAACAAGGGACCCAGCGGATAGCAACGTGCGATGTGCCAGAAGCGAACAGTGAGGTGCCAGCATCAGGGCTGCGGCACAAACATATCCTTTGACTCCGTAGATCTCTGAGGAGGTTTCTGCAAGATATTCCGTTATCGATGTTACATTATATTCTTATTGCATGTTTCTGTACAATAAACACTTTTTTCGCCAGTCATCTTTACTAGTCTGAGGTGAGGAGCATAGAAACATGTAACAAAAAACAGTATTTATACTAGCTTCATACTAAGTTTCGCCGGCCGGAGTGGCCGAGCGGTGCTAGGCGCTACAGTAATTTTGTCCCTGTAGTTTCAACCACTGTTAGGAAGAATTCACTGAATTTAGTATCCAATTATTTAAATTTCGTGTCATCTGTCTCATTGCTACTGCCATCTGGTAGCTCAGTCTCATTTGCATTACCAAGTTTATTTGTTTAATGTCTAATACCTCCCCAAATTGTCATGTTTTTCTCTTGAAATTTCAATTTTTGTGAATAGTGCGTGGTTTTGGCCTTTCTGATGATGCACAGAATTTTTTAATACCACTTATAATACACTTCCCCCCCTCCGCCCCCCCTATGAACCATGGACCTTGCCGTTGGTGGGGAGGCTTGCGTGCCTCAACGATACAGATAGCTGTACCGTACGTGCAACCACAACGAGGGGTATCTGTTGAGAGGCCAGACAAACGTGTGGTTCCTGAAGAGGGGCAGCAGCCTTTTCAGTAGTTGCAGGGGCAACAGTCTGGATGATTGACTGATCTGGCCCTGTAACACTAACCAAAACGGCCTTGCTGTTGTGGTACTGCGAACGGCTGAAAGCAAGGGGAAACTACAGCCGTAATTTTTCCGGAGGGCATGCAGCATTACTGTATGATTAAATGATGATGGCGTCCTCTTGGGTAAAATATTCCAGACGTAAAATAGTCCCCCATTTGGATCTCCGGGCGGGGACGTCGTTATCAAGAGAAAGAAAACTGGCGTTCTACGGATCGGAGCATGGAATGTCAGATCCCTTAATTGGGCAGGTAGGTTAGAAAATTTAAAAAGGGAAATGGATAGGTTAAAGTTAGATATAGTGGGAATTAGTGAAGTTCGGTGGCAGGAGGAACAACACTTTTGGTCAGGTGAATACAGGGTTATAAATACAAAATCAAATAAGGGTAATGCAGGAGTAGGTTTAATAATGAATAAAAAAATAGGAGTGCGGGTAATCTACTACAAACAGCATAGTGAACGCATTATTGTGGACAAGATAGACACGAAGCCCACGCCTGCTACAGTAGTACTTTATATGCCAACTAGCTCTGCAGATGATGAAGAAATTGATGAAATGTATGATGAGATAAAAGAAATTATTCAGGTAGTGAAGGGAGACGAAAATTTAATAGTCATGGGTGACTGGAATTCGACAGTAGGAAAAGGAAGAGAAGGAAACGTAGTAGGTGAATATAGATTGGGGCTAAGAAATGAAAGAGGAAGCCGCCTGGTAGAATTTTGCACAGAGCATAACTTAATCATAGCTAACACTTGCTTCAAGAATCGTGAAAGAAGGTTGTATACATGGAAGAGACCTGGAGATACTAAAAGATTTCAGATAGATTATATAATGGTAAGACAGAGATTTAGGAACCAGATTTTAAATTGTAAGACATTTCCAGGAGCAGATGTGGACTCTGACCACAATCTATTGGTTATGACCTGTAGATTAAAACTGAAGAAACTGCAAAAGGTGGGAATTTAAGGAGATGGGACCTGGATAAACTGAAAGAACCAGAGGTTGTACAGAGTTTCAGGGTGAGCATAAGGGAACAGTTGACAGGAATACAGTAGAAGAAGAATGGGTAGCCTTGAGGAATGAAATAGTGAAGGCAGTAGAGGACCAAGTAGGTAAAAAAGACGAGGGCTAGTAGAAATCCTTGGGTAACAGAAGAGATACTGAATTTAATTGATGAAAGGAGAAAATACAAAAATGCAGTAAGTGAAGCAGGCAAAAAGGAATACTAACGTCTCAAAAATGAGATCGAGAGGAAGTACAAAATGGCTAATCAGGGATGGCTAGAGGACAAATGTAAGGATGTAGAGGCTTATCTCACGAGGGGTAAGATACATACTGCCTACAGGAAAATTAAAGAGACCTTTGGAGAAAAGAGAACCACTTGCATGAATGTCAAGAACTCAGATGGAAACCCAGTTCTAAGCAAAGAAGGGAAAGCAGAAAGGTGGAAGGAGTACATAGAGGGTCTATACAGGGGCGATGTTCTTGAGGACAATATTATGTAAATGGAAGAGGATGTAGATGAAGATGGAATGGGAGATATGATACTGCGTGAAGAGTTTGACAGGACACTGAAAGACCTAATTCGAAACAAGGCCCCGGGAGTAGACAACATTCCATTAGAACTACTGACAGCCTTGGGAGAGCCAGGCCTAACAAAACTCTACCATCTGGTGAGCAAGATGTATGAGACTCCAGAATGAGATTTTCTCTCTGCAGCGGAGTGTGCGCTGATATGAAACTGCGAAATTCCCTCAGACATCAAGAAGATTATAGTAATTCCAATCCCAAAGAAAGCAGGTGTTGACAGATGTGAAAATTATCGAACTATCAGTTTAATAAGTCACAGCTGCAAAATACTAACGCGAATTCTTTACAGACGAATGGAAAAACTGGTAGAAACTGATCACTGGGAAGATCAGTTTGGATTCCGTAGAAATGTTGGAACACGTGAGGCAATACTGACCCTACGACTAATCTTAGAGGAAAGATTAAGGAAAGGCAAACCCGTGTTTCTAGCATTTGTAGACTTAGAGAAAGCTTTTGACAATGTTGATTGGAATACTCTGTTTCAAATTCTGAAGGTGGCAGGGGTAAAATACAGGGAGCGAAAGATTATTTACAATTTGTACAGAAACCAGATGGCAGTTATAAGAGTCGAGGGACATGAAAGGGAAGCATTGGTTGGGAAGGGAGTAAGACAGGGTTGTAGCCTCTCCCCAATGTTATTCAATCTGTATATTGAGCAAGCAGTAAAGGAAACAAAAGAAAAATTCGGAGTAGGTATTAAAATCCATGGAGAAGAAATAAAAACTTTGAGGTTTGCCGATGACATTGTAATTCTGTCAGAGACAGCAAAGGACTTGGAAGAGCAGTTGAACTGAATGGACAGTGTCTTGAAAGGAGGACATAAGATGAACATCAACAAAAGCAAAACGAGGATGATGGAATGTAGTAGAATTAAGTCAGGTGATGCTGAGGGAATTAGATTAAGAAATGAGACACTTAAAGTAGTAAAGGAGTTTTGCTATTTGGGGAGCAAAATAACTGATGATGGTCGAAGTAGAGAGGATATAATATGTAGACTGGCAATGGCAAGGAAAGCATTTCTGAAGAAGAGAAATTTGTTAACATCGAGTATTGATTTAAGTGTCAGGAAGTCATTTCTGAAAATATTTGTATGGAGTGTAGCCATGTATGGAAGTGAAACATAGATGATAAATAGTTTAGACAAGAAGAGAATAGAAGCTTTCGAAATGTGGTGCTACAGAAGAATGCTGAAGATTATATGGGTAGATCACATAACTAATGAGGTGGTATTGAATAGAACTGGGGAGAAGAGGAGTTTGTGGCACAACTTGACTAGAAGAAGGGATCGGTTGGTAGGACATGTTCTGAGGCATCAAGGGATCACCAATCTGGTACTGAAGGACAGCGTGGAGGGTTAAAATCATAGAGGGAGACCAAGAGATGAATACACTAAGCAGATTCAGAAGGATGTAGGCTGCAGTAAGTACTGGGAGATGAAGAAGCTTGCACAGGATAGAGCAGCATGGAGAGCTGCATCAAACCAGTCTCAGGACTGAAGACCACAACAACAACAATGCACTTTCAAGTCTTGATTAGAGCACTGTATTAAATAAAGCTTGGTCTTCCTAGCACAAGATACTTTGATCCCAGATGCTAGCCATCTTTTTTTCACAGGGCCCACTGTAGGTGTTCCTGAGCTATTGTAAAGGAAAACTGGATTCATATTGTTTTTAGAATATTTTTAGGAAAGAATTACATTTCTCATCTGCTGTGAACCCTTGATAAACTACTTTCCAATTTTTCATCCAGTACATTCTGTCTCGGTAGTATAATAGTCAGCATTTACAATTCTGTAAAATTTTACTTTGCCTTTCTTAGTTAAACCTGATGGATGGGATGCATTACTTCTAGCATTTGACCATCATAGTCAGATAAACCATTTATTATGCGGCTTGCATCTATTTGATTAAAGACAGATGAATTTAGAAATAAGATATCAATTAATGTTGTACTATGTCCTTCTATTCTTGTGGAGGTCAAACCAAAGCTGGACATCAGTAGCCTTAGGTACCCTCGACCAGAACTGGCATGATATCTACCTTTAAATCTCTAGACACAATCACTTCGCAGTTATTTCTACTGAGTCTAATTGCTTAATGAAGTTTAAAATATCTACTGTTTGTCAGAACTGCCGTCTTGTGTGATTCCAAATCTATTACTGCTGTTGACCTCCCAAACAGGTGTCCAATGCAGTATTCACACAAGTGTATTGTCTGGGACTTATTTCACTTTTGTCTATATAGCCCCCCTACACCTTCCCACATTACACCTACAGTATTGTGGTACCTTGTATTCATCTAGCTGCATCCACTTAGGGTCTGTACTTTGAGACGATATTATGTTGTGCATAGTACATTTTCAGAAATACGTTCATATTTTTATATGCCTTGAGAAGCTCATTTTCCTTATAGCACAAACTTCTTATGTTTTGCCGGTAAAGTTCAGATGTAGGTATTACGATTGTCATTCTTCGAGCTGTCTCGGCTGCCAATATTTTGTTTCTCCATTTATTATTGTGGTGTACCTACAGTTATTCGACAGCTCTGTTGTCCAGAAATATTTACCCCGAAATACCTAGTCAAAATATTTGAAATCATAGCAACAGGACAGATACTGGCCTGGTTGTACTGAATGCTTTCATTCTGGAATTCATGGTGCCAGCAAACTTTTTCAGGAAACATTCAGATGTAGATCATTCTGTGTTTGCTGTGAGGTGTGATGCATCAGTCACGCCCATGTATGAAAACTGTTCCCAGCACTCCCAATAACCATTCCACGACTTTCGTTCAAAAGATGTTTCCCCAGACTAATACACAGGTGACATCGCAGAGCCCTCCACTTGACGTAAAAATACTAATTACCGGTACGTGGGATTCACTACCCAGGTAGCTTTTTACTGGTTCAGACACCACTCTCCCTCGACCACTTCTTAGCAGAAGAGGAGGAGGAGGATATTAGTGTTTAACGTCCCGTCGACAACGAGGTCATTAGAGACGGAGCACAAGCTCGGGTGAGGGAAGGATGGGGAAGGAAATCGGCCGTGCCCTTTCAAAGGAACCATCCCGGCATTTGCCTGAAGCGATTTAGGGAAATCACGGAAAACCTAAGTCAGGATGGCCGGAGACGGGATTGAACCAGGATCTTATTGATCTTTTTAGTTGATATTTTTTGCAGTGTGAACTTGTGGTACGGGTTGATGTACCTAAACCAAATAGTGTTATCAAATGATGAGTAATGAAATTTTGATACTTAGCTACCAATTTACACTACCTGCAAGTTAACCATTACATGTATGTTTTACTATTAAGCTACAAACTTTCTTAATATGTTTTATTGATGTATTTTATATTTCATTATATGTGCCGTATATTCCTAATTCTTTCTGTACTTTAAGCTTGACGCAGTCTGGCCGTTAATGGCCGTTGAATGATTAAAATGCGGTAATACTTCATGCAGCAACAGTAACACATGATCTATTTTCGTATTATGAGTGAGTGACTGGAAGTTTATCGCTACCGACGACTATAGAACTTACAACAAATAACTTCTCGGCAATGTCGACAGCACTCGAACTGGTACTTTCTGCAATACGATTCGTTTACTACGATGATCTTATCGGTTTCATTCAATATGTTACACATGTCGTTTACATTAATTTATTGGTTTGTGTGTCTTAGGGCCGGTTGTACGGATTAAATTTCACACCAATATTTGTTTAATGGCTGACCAATTTCTAACAATTTAATATACTATGAATATATTTCACAGCTTACAGTTTTAGATCAGCACTCGTCCGACTTTACTCGCCTTCAATTATTTATATTAACGAACTTAGGCCTACATCTTTTTTATGTACTGTACATTACACAAAAAAACATTCCGAACAGCCATCCACGGTTGATTCTTATCTGAAAACAACCGTGTACCCCTTCGATTCATTTACAAAAGACTCACCACGATTCCACTATCATGACAGCCGAAGACGGTTTGTTAACATAGATGATACGATTTCGGAAATATCTTTGTTTCTCGAAAGCAAAAAGTCGATAGAAGAACTCATTGTTGTGTTTGATTGCCTGTATTTTTTTCGAAGACTGGAATTATTTTGTGAAAGGTAATGTAAAAATGTTTTAAATGAAGAAACAGTGAATTTTGTTTTACTTGAACTCAGTTGCAATTCCCGACGCAGTACATTCGTTCGTGATCAGAGTGCAAAACGGTTTTTTACATTTTCGTACACACTCTGCAAACACGTTGTACCGCGTGTTAGGGTTTCTTCACGTTTGGCACGCGGGAAGAATGACGGTTCAAATGCTGTAATTAGTTTAATGCTGTCTTCGCGGTCCCTACGTTAAGGCTGAAGCGTATTTCCAGATTCTTCACTTAATACTGAGTCTTGAAACTGTAAATAGTGGTGACAATTTACATAATCCTCAAGCGTCTGGCAGTACAGGTTTTACTTTCCTCGGGGTGTATTTTTGTGAGCGTATAACTGATATTCTCCCACGAGCAAAATAAATGTGATCATTCGTGCTGCCCCTCTTCGATTGCCCAGTATCCTGACAGTGAACCAAAGCCTTCCACCTCCTTTACAGCTGAGTTTTTGTATCATTCCCTTCCATATTCACACAAATTGTCATTCAGTTCCATATCCATAAAAGTTGTTACACTCGTATTTGTTTCAGTTGGCAGATTACATTGATTGTGGTACTCATCAGTTTTAGTCATAAGATACTATTTTTCTCAATTTGTGAAGTGCAACACTTTACCATTAATTTATCTATGAAAATGGTTGTTGAACTGTGTGACTGTGGATTAAATTACTCGAAGAAATACACCTACCAGCCTCTTTTTATATAAGTTTGTTTATGCTGAGGTGCACTTAGGGTTTTCATCCATCCTCAGTTGATGTACCATAATATATTAAAATATCATAATCAATACCACTTTTTATTGACTGCATTTGTAACGCTGTAGCTGCCTGCTGTTCTGCAACTTGTAGCTCCTTGTTTGGTGTTTGCAAGCACAGTACACACAGCGTTTGCTTTTTTGATAGAGCTCAGGATTTGCCATGTGGATGACTTTTGTGTTTTATTTTTTATTTTTTTCACCAGAAATAACATCTAAAGTTGAGTTACAATGTTCTTATACATTCAGCAACTATCACTAACTCTGATTTGACATTCCAGCACTTTTATTTAAAGCAAGTTCCAATCTTTTCACCTTATTGAAATCTTATCAAGAGCGGACTGGGTATTTGTGTAGCTTTTTCAGGTATTACTTCATTACATCTTCTGCAAAATGTCAGAGGTTGGGATCTGGTTGTACTACTAACATTGTCTGCCAGGTCGCCAATATACAAAATGGACAGAAAGGACCCTAACACACTTCCCTGGGAAACATCCTATGTTTTTCCCACTTCTGTTGATGACTCTCCATCAAAGGTCACAATCTGAGCGCCCCCCCCCCCCCCCCGAAAAAAAAATCAATAAATCCTCAGCCCAGTCACAAATTTTGTTTGATATCACCTCATCTCATCCGGGATGTGGAGGAGGCCCTGTCGGCGATAAAGAGCATTGGGTGCACCCGACTGCAAATTATTGCTCATGTCGGCACCAATGACTCCTGCCATCTGGGTTCAGACAGGCGGTTGGCGGAGTTGGTGAAGGCGGAAAGCCTCGCTCGCGGGGTGCAATCTGAGGTAACTATTTGTAGTATCGTTCCCAGAACCGATCGCGGTCCTCTGGTTTGGAACCGAGTGGAAGGCTTAAACCAGAGGCTCAGACGATTCTGCGGAGATCTGGGGTGCAAATTTCTTGACCTCGGCTATCGGGTGGAGAAATGTAGGGTCCCCCTGAATAGGTCAGGCGTGCACTACACGCAGGAAGCGGCTACAAGGGTAGCGAAGTACGCGTGGAGTGCATATGTGCTTTTTTTTTAGGATAGAGAATTCCTTCCCTAGGCCCGACAAGACGTCTCCTGAGACGCGACAAGGTAGCAGTAGGCAAAAGCAACAGGGAATGACAATATTAATGTGGTAATAGTAAACTGCAGGAACTATAGAAAGGTCCCAGAACTGCTCTCATTAATAAACGGTCACAATGCCCACATAGTACTAGGGACGGAAAGTTGGCTGAAACCAGACGTAAACAGTAATGAAATTCTAAACTTAGATTGGAATGTATACCGCAGAGACAGGCTGGACAGTGAAGGGGGAGGCGTGTTTATAGCAATAAAAAGTGCAATAGTATCGAAGGAAATTGACCGAGATCCGAAATGTGAAATAATTTGGATGAAGGTCATGGTTAAAGCAAGCTCAAACATGGTAATTGGATGTCTCTATAGGCCCCTGGCTCAGCAGCTGTTGTGGGAGAACACCTGAAGGAAAATTTGGATAATATTTCAGTTAGGTTTCCCGACCATGTTGTAGTTTTGGGAGGAGATTTTAATTTACCAGATATAGACTGGGAGACTCAAATGTTTATAACGGGTGGCAGGGACAAAGAATCCAGTGGATTTTTTTAAGTGCGTTATCTGAGAACTACCTTGAGCAGTTAAACAGAGAACCGACTCGTGGCGATAACATATTAGACCTTCTGGTGACAAACAGACCCCGAACTATTTGAAACAGTTAACGCAGAACAGGGAATTAGCGATCATAAAGCGGTTACAGCATCGATGATTTCAGCCGTAAATAGAAATATTAAAAAAGGTACCGTAGGTTGATTTTTCTGTTTAGCAAAAGTGACAAAAAGCAGATTTCAGAGTACTTGACAGCTCAACACTAAAGTTTTATCTCAAGTACAGATAGTGTTGAGGATCAGTGGACAAAGTTCAAAACCATCGTACAATATGCATTACATGAGTATGTGCCAAGCAAGATCGTAAGAGATGGAAAAGAGCCACCGTGGCACAACAACTGAGTTAGAAAACTGCTACGCAAGGAAAGGGAACTTAACAGCAAACATAGACATAGCCAAAGCCATGCAGGCAAACAAAAATTACATGAAGCAAAATGTAGTGTGAGGAGGGCTATGCGAGAGGCGTTCAATGAATTCGAAAGTAAAGTTCTGTGTACTGACTTGGCCGAAATTTTGGTCTCATGTCAAAGCGGTAGGTGGATCAAAACTAAATGTCCAGACACTCTGTGACCAAAATGGTACTGAAACAGAGGATGACAGACTAAAGGCCGAAATACTAAATGTCTTTTTCCAAAGCTGTTTCACAGAGGAAGACTGCACTGTAGTTACTTCTCTACATTGTCGCACAGATGGCAAAAAATTTGTAGATATCGAAATAGATGACAGGGAAATAGAAAAACAATTAAAATCGCTCAAAAGAGGAAAGGCCGCTGCACCTGATAGGATAACAGTTCGATTTTACACAAAGTACGCGAAGGAACTTCCCCCCTTCTTGCAGTGGTGTACCGTAGGTCTCTAGAAGAGCGTAGCGTTCCAAAAGATTGGAAAAGGGCACAGGTCATCCCCGTTTTCAAGAAGGGACGTCGAACAGATGTGCAGAGCTATAGACCTATATCTCTAACGTCGATCAGTTGTAGAATTTTGGAACAAGTATTATGTTCGAGTATAATGACTTTTCTGGAGACTAGAAATCTACTCTGTAGGAATCAGCATGAGATTCGAAAAAGACGATCGTGTGAAATCCAGTTCGCACTATTCGTCCACGAGACTCAGAGGGCCATAGACACTGGTTCCCAGGTAGATGCTGTGTTTCTTGACTTCCGCAAGGCGTTCAAGCAGATGGACTATCAGACCAATTGTGTGACAGAATTGAAGAGTTCCTATATAACAGAACGCAGCATGCCATTCTCAATGGAGAGAAGTTTTCTGAAGTAAGAGTGATTTCAGGTGTATTGCAGGGGAGTGTCGTAAGACCATTGCTATTCACAATATATATAAATGATCTTGTGGATAACATTGGAAGTTCACTGAGGCTTTTTGCTGATGATGCTGTAGTACATCGATAGGTTGTAACAATGGAAAATTGTACTGAAATGCAGGAGGATCTGCAACGAATTGTCGCGTGGTGCAGGGAATGGCAATTGAATCACAATGTAGACAAGTATAATGTGCTGCGAATACATAGAAGGAAGGATCCTTTATCATTTAACTGCAATATAGTAGGTCAGCAACCGGAAGCAGTTAATTCCATAAATTATCTGGGAGTAGGCATTAGGAGTGATTTAAAATGGAATGACGATATAAAATTGTCGGTAAAGCAGATGCCAGACTGAGATTCATTGAAAGAATCCTAAGGAAATGCAGTCCGGAAACAAAGGAAGTAGGTTACAGTACACTTGTTCGCCCACTGCTTGAATACTGCTCACCGGTGTGGGATCTGTACTAGTGGCGTTGATAGAAGAGATGGAGAAGATACAACGGAGAGCAGCGCGCTTCATTACAGGATCATTTAGTAATTGCGAAAGCGTTACAGAGCTGATAGATAAACTCTAGTGGAAGACTCTGCAAGAGAGACGCTCAGTAGCTCAGTATGGGCTTTTGTTGAAGTTTCGAGAACATACCTTCACCAAGGAGTCAAGCAGTATATTGCTCCCTCATACGTATATCTCGCGAAGAGAGCGTGAGGATAAAATCAGAGAGATTAGAGCCTACACAGAGGCACACTGACAATCTTTCTTTCCACGAACAATACGAGACTGGGATAGAAGGGAGAACCTATAGAGGTACTCAAGGTACCCTTCGCCACACTCTGTCAAGTGACTTGCAGAGTATGGATGTAGATGATCAAGCTTTTGTTAATAAACGTTGATTTGGTACAGAGAGATGCATTTTGGAAGTAAAGAAATCCAGCATCGATTTGATTGCCTTGATCCATAGTTTTCAGAATGCCATGTGAAAATGTACGGAGTTCACAGAATTGCGGTAGCATAATATATTTAGTCAGAAATCCCAACAGTTTTCATTTCAGGATCCAACTACCCACAGAATTGCTAACCAACCAGAGGCAAGCAGTGGAAATCATATAAATAATAATTAAGACCCACTGCTTCAGACTTGTTGTCTCATACAATTTAAAAATATACGTGTAGGTCTTACTTTTTTATATCAAAATGTTCGGTAAAAGTGTATGTATGGTGTTGGTGGCTTTTGCATTGCCATTCTGCAGTTGTTAACTGTTTGCACGGTGAATAGTGGGAGGTGAGCATGATAAATAATGATTCAGGTGATTAGACAAGATGTCAGAACCAATGAGAAAATGGCATTCAATAAATGCCATCATGATGAGGAAAGTATGAAATTACATGGTGGCGTAGTGGATTATATTGTGCAGGATGTCATATAAAAGAAGAATATTTCATAAAACTGAAACTGTACTCTCGGAGTCCTGCATAACCACAACCTGCGAAATCGAGACAGTTTGGAACAAAGTTTTTGAAATGATATTTGGGCTAAACTGGAGATCAATCCATCAACAGACTCAGTTTTCCTCCAGTCACATTCATTGATATCACCAACTCATAACAAAAAAAAATATAACACTGGAATATGAAACAATATCCCAAGAAACCTTGCCATATTCTGAGAAATATACAAAATAATAAATACATACAAAAACCAGCAACTGACTTCATAATCCATGATAGCCAGCTCAATAATTGTCAAAAACAAAAGTCATCAATTTGTATTTTCCACTAAAAAAAAGTAATTAGACTCAGCGATTTTCATTGGCTACACTATATTATCACCAGATTGACTACAACAAAGGGAAAACAAATTGCTAACAGCGACACGGAGTGGAAGAGCCACCAACACCATTAGTGTACCTTAACTATATGCTCAATTTAACCAAGGAAAAAAAGACTGCAGCAACTTCTGATTTATTCATCAATTTAATGTACAAATTAGATTATTATGGCCTTTCCCATGATATCACAGAAATTTTTCAAGTATGTAATCAAAGCAAAAGAAATACTGTGTGCCACCTATAAGTGAGAGCTCACACATAAATTGACATAGATTCATGACAGTTGCAGACCAAAAAGCAGCATGAACAATAATATTTATGTAAAGTGTGACAGTTGCTTTTATCAGTTAAGTTTCACTGCTAATTAAGAACTGTCATAGAAATCCATGAATTGAAAATGTGGCCTAGTGTAACTTATTATAACAAATTTCATTTGATAAACCAGTAATTAATATTTTTCGACATGAGATCAGATCTTAAAAATAGTATCTTTCCTTCCAGAAATTTTGTATAAAGATTGATTGCATATTCCTATCAACTTTTCCACCATCAAAGCGAATGGAAACTTGATAAACAACAAGCCAGAAGTCGAAAACATTTTGAATAATCACTTTTTAAATGTTGTAGAGAAAATAAGATCTAAATGTTCATTAGAACAAGCAAGGCAGTTAATGGAAGAGACCTTACCCACACCATTTGATACAATTGAAATTCCACCCACCTCTCCTGCTGAAATTAGGAGGATAATAAACTCTCTCAAGAATAAAAGCTCACATGGAACTGATGGCATTTCCAGCAGGATAATAAAAGCTTGTTCCCAAGAAATAAGTGGGATTCTTAGCCACATATGTAATAGCTCTCTGAAGCAGGATATGTTCCCAAATAGACTGAAGTATGCCATTGTTAAACCACTGCATAAAAAAGGAGATATGTCTGATGTCAACAACTACCACCCAATCTCTCTTCTGACTGCCTTATCCAAAATTTTTGAAAAAATAATGTATTGTAGAGTAGCTTCACACCTTTGTAAAAATAAAGTTTTAACAAAATGTCAGGTTGGTTTCCAGAAGGATTTTTTCAACGGAAAATGCTATATATACTTTCACTAATGAAATATTAAATTTTCTGAGTAACTGGAAGTCGCCCGTTGGGATTTTTTGTGATCTATCAAAGGCTTTTGATTGTGTAAATCATGGAATACTTCTAGATAAGCTCAAGTACTGTGGTATGAATGGGACAGTGCCCCAATGGTTTAAATCATACCTAACTGGAAGAATGCAGAAAGTTGAAATAAGCAGTTCATATAATATGCAAAAAACTGGTGATTTCTCAAACTGGGAAACAATCAAGAATGGGGTGCTGCAAGGTTCGGTCTTGGGTCTTCTGCTGTTCTTAATATATATTAATGACTTGCCATTCTGTATTCCTGAAGATGCAAAGCTGGTACTTTCTGCCGATGATACAAGTATAGTTCTCACACCCAGCAGACAAGAATTAACTGGTGAAATTGTAAACGATGTTTTTCAGAAAATCATTAAGTGGTTCTCTGCAAATGGGCTCTCATTAAACTTTGACAAAACACAGTATATACAGTTCCACACAGCGATTGGAATGACACCATTAATAAATATATACTTCAATCAGAAATTGGTAGCTAAGGTAGAATATTCAAAATTTCTAGGTGTATGCATTGATGAGGGGTTAAACTGGAAAAAACACACTGAGTATCTGCTGAAACGTTTGAGTTCAGCTACTTATGCTATTAGGGTCATTGCAAATTTTAGTGATATACATCTGAGTAAATTAGCTTACCATGCCTATTTTCATTCTCTGCTTTCGTATGGCATCATATTCTCAGGTAACTCATCATTGAGTAAAAGAGTGTTCATTGCACAAAAGCGTGTAATCAGCACAATTGCTGGACCTCATCCAAAATCATCCTGCAAACAATTATTTAAAGAGCTAGAGATCTTCACTGTAGCCTCACAATATATGTATATTCACTTATGAAATTTGTTATTAACAATCCGAACGAATTCAAAAGTAATAGCAGTGTACATGGCTACAACACTAGGAGAAAGGATGATCTTCACTGCTCAAGGTTAAATCTAACTTTGGCTCAGAAGGGGATAAATTATGCTGCCACGAAAGTCTTTGGTCACTTACCTAATAGCATCAAAAGTTTGACAGATAGCCATATAGCATTTAAAAGGAAATTAAAAGAATTTCTTAATGGCAACTCCTTCTACTCATTAGATGAATTTTTGGATATAGTGAGTGGGTAATTTCCCAAACCCCCACAAAAAAAAGTGTCATGTAATATTTTGTGTAATGTAATATCTTGTATAAACACCTTTTATTAACCTGACACGTTCCACATCATTACGAAGTGTAGCATTCATGATCTATGGAACAAGTACTACTCTAATCTAATCTAATCTAATCTACCATTATGTCTGCCAGATAGTGTAATTCAGAAGCTGTGATGTTCCAAAAATACTTTTGATGGTTACAAATTGACCGTCATAAATTGGACTATATTTGCTGCTATTTTTCAGCTGATTTGCTATTTCAAATCTTTCTGATTGTGATGATACATCTTTGAAAAAATATTACAGCTTGATCGTCACAGAGATTCAAATTTTGTCAACAAAATGGCTTTGATGAAGAAAAATTGATTTAACAACAGTTCCTCCAACATTTACCAGACTGTTACTGGAATTATAGAGCAGCAAATGACAAAGTGAAGCATCCAGTTACCAAAATAATACTTTCGCAAATCTTCTTAACTTTATGAATTCCTTAGTTTTGCAAAGCAATATCATTATGTGAGCAACAAGATGAAAGTTTGCTTCAATTTTTAAAGTTATTGGGTCATTCCATGTCAAGTCACCCAGGCCTTGACACCAACCATGTCAGATTTTGATGAAACTTGGTACAATTACTTCTTTTATCATCCTGAAAGCACTTGTAAAATTTTTTTGCTCTATCTCTTATAGTTTTTTTTATAAATTTTTAAAGTTTTTAGATTTGGCTTTGTTTCAGCAGTCGGAAATTGTAACTTAAACGTGTCCTCACAACTAAAAAAATTTGTATATTAAAGAATACTCAAGATATCAGTATGAAATTTTGGAATAAGTTTGTATATTATATCTAAATGTTAAAAAAATTACCATAAAGATATATTAAATTCTTCCAAATGAAAAAAAATTTATAAGTTTTTTATTTTATTTTTTTAGCTAACGGATGTTTAGTTTTACAAAAACTGCAATATCTAGAGTCTCAGACCTGATAGAAAGCTCAAATTTGTTTTAAAATACTCTTAATTGTATAGGCTATTAGGTAAAAGAAAAATTATGTTGGCTTTTTAACCTGTTTAATAGTTATCTAATTTTTAAAATAATATTAATTATATTTTAAAAATAAAAAATGCCAAGTGACTTAGACACCGAAAATAAGTTTTTGTCTTCTTGGAGTAACAATGTACACTTGGATTTTGTATTGTTACTCCTGTGTTTTGAAGTAAAAAATTATTACAGTGTTAAATAGTGCTTGGATAGTATTTTATTAAGTTTATTCGAACTCTCAGTAAGTACGGTTGCTTAGTTTACAGAGATTCTTTTCCAATATCCTATAAAAGTAACCAGAACAGTAATCAGACCAAAAGTGAAATCAGTATGTCAGATATTCAAACCTGTAGTGTAGGGTTATTTAAAAAATCTGACTGTTTCCAAACAACCTACACACCTTCAAAAAAGTTACAACCGGTATCAGAATTGAGTGAGGAAGAAAAAGATTTTATCCACTTACGATCTGGAATTAATCTGTGTGAATTTAAGAATATATGTTCACACCACAGCTACTACTTTTTAAATGTTTTTGAAAAGTATCAAACAACATGTGTAGACCCACTAAAAAAACACAAAAAGCCCATCAAAAAATCGTTGAGAAGTGTAGGCTTGGATCTTTCTAAACAATTACTGACAAAAAATATTAGCATAAAACCTGGACAAAAGCTTTGCTCAACATGCCGTAACTTTTGTGAGGAAAAATTAAGAGTTGAAGTCAATGAAAGTGAAACAGATGATGAAGTCATGGTTGAATTAGAATCGTTGGAATCCAGAAATGAATCCCTCGTACAAACAAACATTGCTCTTGATTATTTAGGTTTAACACCGATAAAGCTTCATGGCTTGTCAGAACAAAGTAAAGGGTCTTATTTTAAAAGGAAGGTTAGCAGTATTGAAAAGACTGCAAAAAAGGCGGTTTCAAAAGCATTAAAATATGATGCACCAAGTTCTGATGATGACGAAGAAGATAAAAGTGTGGTTGAGAAAGCAAAGGATTTTGATGTAATGATTTCTCTTATGAAAGAGAAGATTTCATCTGTTGGGAGGTCTAGAAAAATCCAGATTCTGACCTTGGCTCCAGATTCTTGGACTCGAAATAAAGTGATGAAAGAATTTAATGTAAGTGAGTACATGGTGCGACAAGCTAGAAAACTAAAATCTGAAAAGGGTATTTTGGAAACTCCTGGTCCAAAAAAAGGTAAAACTCTTTCTGAAAATACAGTAAGACTTGTAACAGATTTTTATGAAAAGGATGAAAGTTCCAGAGTGCTACCTGGAACAAAAGACAAAGTAAGTGTTCAAAAAAATGTGTACATGCAAAAAAGACTCATTTTGTGTAACTTGAGAGAACTCTATTATTCTTTCAAATGGGAGAATCCCGAGGTAGAAGTAGGATTTTCGAAATTTTGTTTCTTGAGACCTAAATGGTGTATCCTTGCTGGTGCTGCAGGCACACACACTGTATGTGTATGCAGTATCCACCAGAATGTTAAACTATTACTGGATGCTGTGAAAATTGAAGAATCTTATAAAGACCTAATTAAGATGCTTGTGTGCAACACAGGAAACCAAAACTGCATGCTACATCATTGCAACAGCTGTCCTGCAAATACTGCGCTAACAGAGTGCTTAACTGAAAAACTAAGTAAAGATTATGATTTAGAAGAAGAAATTGTAATCAGTCAGTGGGTTAACACAGACAGGGCAGAAATGATCAAACAGTCTATCAGTGTTGAAGACTACATTTCTTTATTGGTTAGGTCATTGGAAAAGCTCACCCCACACTCGTTTATAGCAAAATCCCAATCAGCAGCGTTTAAAAGATTGAAAGAAGACCCACCACCCAAAACAGCAATTATTGTGATGGATTTCAGTGAAAATTATTCCTTTGTTATACAGAATGAGATCCAAAGTTACCACTGGAATAGAGGTGGTTGTACTCTACACCCAGTTGGAGTTTTTCTAAGAAATGAGGAAAACAATGTTTTTGTTTCCA
Organism: Schistocerca cancellata; assembly: GCF_023864275.1. Lineage (NCBI taxonomy): Eukaryota > Metazoa > Arthropoda > Insecta > Orthoptera > Acrididae > Schistocerca > Schistocerca cancellata. The sequence goes on from NC_064627.1 coordinate 286,721,414, forward strand.
ACCACTGTTTTATTAGTGATGACCAAGAACATGACACTGGTTTTGTTAACTTTGTACAAAAAGAAATTACAAAGTGGCTGTCATTACATCATACTGACATTGACTCAGTTCACTACTTTACAGATGGTTGTGCTGGGCAGTACAAAAACAGAAACAGTTTTAAAAATTTGACTGAACACTTGAGAGACTTTAATTTGAAGGCCCAACACTCTTTTTTTGCAACAAGTCATGGGAAGTCAATTTGTGATGGCCTAGGAGGAACTATTAAAAGAATTTTAAGGAAAGCCAGTCTACAGCTTTCAGACAAAGAACAAATAATGACAGCAATCGATGTGTATAAGTTTTGTGAAAAAAATATTGAAAACATTCATTTTCACTTTATTGACAAAAAAGAAGCTGATTTGCTACGGTTAAAACTAGAAAAACGTTTTTCAGCAACCCGAACCATTCCTGGAACTAGAAGTTTTCATAACTTCAGACCACTTCCAACAAACAACCTTGAAATTAGAAGGACTACAGATAGTGTAAAACCCTCCTTAGTCTTTTCTTTCCATTCTTCTTCTGATTGGGTTCGTGTTGAACCATCCATAAATTGCTATGTGGCTGCAAATTATGATGGTAACTGGTACTTTGGACTGGTAAAAACAATATTCAATGATGAAGAAGATGCAGAAATTCTATTTCTACGTCCTTCAGGACCCGCTGCATCATTTTATTGGCCTGAAAGAGAAGATTCCTGCATAGTGCCTTTGGAGCACATAGTCTGTGTAGTAGACGCACCTCAATCAAGCGGCACTGGGAGAATGTATTACTTCAAAAAAGACTGTATCAAAAGAACTGAAAGCTCTTGGATGAAGTGGAAAAACAGTTTGAATCAGCATTAATGTCTATTAAAAAGACAAAATTACTCAAAAAATTCAATGTTTCAAGCAATCAGTTGGGTTATACATAAGTGTCGTAAGTAAACTATCTTTGTACATAATTCTAATGTAATCTACTATAATTAATAAACATGTTAAAAAGCCATCATTATTTTTGTTTTATCAAGTAGCCTATATGTTTAAGAGTAAATTAAAACAAATTTGAGCATTCTATCAGGTCTGAGACTTGAGATATTGCAATTCTTATAAAACAAAACATCCGTTAAAAAAAAGAAAAAAATACATATATATATTTTTTTTTCACAGAAAATATTAATATATTTTAATAGCATCATTTTTATCTTCAAATATGTATAATAAATAAACTTGCTGCAAAAATTCATCATGTTATCTAAAAGAGTTTTTAAGATAAGCAAATTTAAAGTTTTGAATACAAATTAAACTGACCATTTACGAAGGTTCAGAAAACGCAAAACATAAAAACTTTAAAAATTTATTAAAAAAAAACTGTAAGAGATACAGCAAAAAAAATTGCAGGTGTTGTCAGGATGGTATTAGAACCATTTGAGCCAAATTTCATGAAAATCTAAGGAGGTGGGTGTAAAATTTATTTTTTATTGGGTGATTTGATATGGAATGACCCTATTTCTTTTTTCTCATGTCATCATATGATACTAAAAAGCTCAAAACTCACAGAATAAGCTTAATGGATCATAAATATTCATAGTTCTTATGTTGAATATGGGACATCACATTCTGTGAAGTGTAATAACCAAAAGCCAGTATAATCATGCACCTGAGGAAACAATTAGTGCTTCACTTATTTTTTCAACAGCATGCAGTTAGTGACTTGCATTATCATCCTCCAAAAAAACAAAGGAGGCCACAAAATGTGGCTATGAACATGCAAATTTTTCTGTTATAGTTTTTGGAGATATTTATACCTCATGTTCACCAAGTCATATGCCCAAATTTGTTTTTTCTGGAACAAATTGGTAGAAAAACAATGAAATGTAGAACTTTAGTGTTGATTTGATGTGAGAAAGGACTAAGTTTTGTAAAAATTAATTTTTCGCATGTCCTTCCATATTTTTCTTGGATGATCCATTTGTCATTTGCTTGAGAAGCTTTACTGGATAATTGAACACCTTAAAGGAAAAAAGCATTCATGGAAATTTAATACTTAGTAGAGAAAAACTTGCTCTTTCAAATAGCAGTTAATGAAAGTATGAATCAGGCATCCCTTGTCAGGTACAACAGTTCAAAAATTACCCTACTTACTTTCGCATCAACTTTGTTTTCAGGCAACTTCATCCCTGTGTGTCTCAAAAACTATAAACAGAAAAGTGGTGAGGCTACCAAATTTTATAAACAAGCTACTAAACAATAATGTCACAAAAGAAAAGGCTTCTAAACCAACTACACAAAGAGATCAAGTTCCTTCAGCTTGGGAGAAAGTTTGCTGCAACAAAATTTATTGACAACCCGAGTGCTACTTTGAGCAAAAATAGTAAGCCAAATGGCATAAAACTTACAAAATGTGCACAATGTAGACTGTTCAACTATCTTGCCAAATTTTGTAGGCAGACTAAAATTATCCTCTGTTGTAATTAGTTATAGGTACAGCACAACCATTAGACTGAACACAACTTTATTCCACGGAAGCATTACCAATTTGAACACAGTATTTAAGTAACATTCAGCAGAAACCAATTACATACACAAAGAGCTGTAGCAGTACACTTAGAGAACTGAGGCCGAGTATAGCTTGGCTAGACTTAAATAGACTAGGGCCCGTTGCAGGCCCTGATGGTGACCTCAAACACAGACGCATACACACGCTCACAAACACGTCTAAGCACACTCTGCAGATGACACAGCAGTGCTACCAGCCATTTGAAAGTACGTGCGCATGTCACTGCATTTCTCCTCACTTAGGGTCATCATAGTTTTTTGAGATGTCAATGTTGTCCTTGTCCACTGGGCTCTGGGTAAGGTGCCATGTTGCAACAGGAATGTACAGTCTGAAGTGCATTGGATGCAGACACATTCTACGAGGGTCAGTCCAAGAGAAATGCACACTATTTTTGTAAAAATACAGATTTCATTCTGCACATGTGAGAATTTTACAGTGTGTAGATACATCCTTCCAGCTTGTGTTCAAACTTAGTTCAACCTATTCCCGTGAGTGACGCTGTCACAGAATGCCTTCAAGATGGCTGCTACACTTGACGTTCGTCAGAAGCAACAAGCTGTCATAGAATTCCTGTGCTGTGAAAACAAGGCAGTGGGAAACATCCATAAGAGGTTAAAAAGGTGTACGGAGATGCTGCTGTCGATTGCAGTACAGTTAGTCGGTGGGCAAGCAGGTTACATGATGAAATCGGGCACGGCATTATTGAGGATTGTCCTCGCAGCAGCAGGCCTCGTACTGCACACACTCCAGACAATGTGCAGAGAGTTAACAAATTGGTGGCTGCTGACAGAGGCATCACAGTGAACGAATTGTCATGCTACATTGGGATAGGAAAACTGAAGACTCTCTTTGTGGAACAAGGTTTGAAGATGATGACTCCCTTGTGCACGCTGCCAACAGCGGCTCCAACAGGTTGGTCCAGAATTTTACTGTGCGAGTATACAGGTGCTGGTTCCAAGATGGTGTAAGGCAGTTGAGAGGGATGGAAATTATGTGGAGAAATGAAAATATTGTTCCTAAAGGATGTATCTACACACTGTAAAACTTTCAAACGTGTAGAATAAAAGGTGGATTTAAAAAAAAATAGTGTGCATTTCTTTAGGAGTGACCCTCGAACACCCGCTTTCCCATATCAAACAATATGGCAAAATCAGCGATGCTGGGGCTGTTTCCATGTCAGCCTCGGGCATCGGCTCTGGTGACAGTGCTCGCGGTGCTGATGACACTGGTATCTGTGGTTGCTCAGGGACAGGTGATGGAATCCCTGGCAATGGTGCAATGGTGTCAGAAGCCCTCACCTCCACTGGAGTGGAGAACTGGCAGCAGCAGGTGATGTGACACCTGATGTGGATGCACTCAGAGGCAGCGGTGTGACATCTGGTGATGCCCGGCCATCCATGTGAAGTCGAATCTGATCACAGTGTCTCGAACAGAGGCCATCCCCTTGGTGGATGCCAGAGAAATACTGCCTCCGATGTCTGGCAATGACAGCTGGAATCCATTTAGGATGACATCTGAAACCGTAAGCCCAGACATCCACACTCGGTTGGAAGAGGTGCAGTGGTTGCACGGGTTGATGTCCAGGTGGAGGACGCAGGAGGTGTAGCAATGTCCTCAGCTGGCATCTTTGAAATAGCTCTGCCAGGCTCTTCTTGCCAAATTCATGAAACGATACAAGGAGAGAAACTGACTAAGGCAATGTTGAACAAAGAGTTGGTAACATACTTTTTCATTTCAGTTTTGAATGTCAACACTAGTCATTCCACTTCACCATTATGTTGTCATTCCACTTCACCATTATGTTGTGGATGGAACAGCAAGGCAAGGATGTGATGGACACCGTGGGAATCACAAAATGCCGCAAACATTTGCGATGAAAGTTGTGAACCATTATGGGACACTAACATCGTGGGCAAGGCTTCGGGTGAAAAAATTTTGGACAAGGCTGTGGTGGTGGCAGCTGTGGAATTGGAAAGACAAGAAACAACATACAACAGCATCAGCCAAGGAGACGACGACACCTGGGGAGCTGCTTGGTGTGTCCCACATTGTAAAAAGGAGGCAACAAGGCAGGTAATGTCATTGTCCAAGCCAGGCCAAAGCACGTATCGACAGGCCACCGATTTTGTGTGTGATACACCCCTGTGATCTCCATGTAATAAATGGAGAACCTCCGAACAAAGCATTCAGGCGATCACTACTCAAAGGGCTGCGTAATCCTTGTCTAAAAGTAGAGCACCACCCACAAAAAAGAAACAATTTCAAAAGATGTAATAATTATGGAGGGGTCGGATCCACAAGAAGGTGGTGAATCTGGCCAGCCATGTTGTACGAATATTATGATCTTCCATAAAATGGGATCCGAAGCTACAGCCTTTGTGTTCCATGTGCCAGCTACAGGAAAACCATTGACCATCTACTGTGCGGCGACATCAATGTGGAAACAAAGCAATGCCTCCTGATCAAATCCTGGGCCCAGACAAGCCAGCAGGCAGATAAGCATCAGCATTTGTGTGTCAATTCATAGGGCAGAAATGAATCTCATAGTTGTAAAGCGAAAGGAAAAGAGCGCAACATTGAATGTGATGTGTGACTTGATCTGGTAATGATGCTAAGGTCTGAATAAGGAATCCTTTTTTTTTGTTTTTTGATCAGAGACAAGGTGGAATTTGGTACTATAGAGAAAAACATGGAATTTCTTCATAGCATATACAAAGGCCAAAGCTTTCTTTTCTATCTGAGATTACCTGTTTTGAGCAGGAGTCAGCATTTCTGAGGCATAAGCAGTAGGCCACTTGGAGCCATTGGGATATCAATGAGTTAGCTCCACCCCCAAACCATACTGTGAAGTGCTCGTTGTGAGGACCAAGTGGAGGCCTGGTTGGTATGTAACTAAGTAGGGAGCAGACTGCAACATGGTCTTAAGGACGGAAAACATGGTTTCACAAGCCAGCGATCAGCCAGTGAAACTGAATCCCTATGTGTAGCATTGCTGCATGATTGTCGCTGACCCAGGCAAAAATTTATAGTTGAGGGTGACTTTGCCTAGAAAAATCTGAAGTTCTTTGACTGACATGGGGCATGGAAGCCACACAATAGTAGAAACATGTAGATGCATGGATTTGAGAATCTCGCAAGAAGCTTCAGACCCAAGATAAACAATAGAAGGTTTAAAAGATTGACATTTTTCTAAATTACACATCAGCCTGGCCACTTGAAGGATAGAGAAAAGAGTACAGAGATTTTGTAAATGTTCTTCAGTGGAGGCACTAGAAACTACAGTGTCATGCAAGTAACTCACACAACCTGGCACAGCTGTAAGTCATTCCAAAAAACATTGAAAAATACCAGGAACACTGGCGACGCCAAAAGGCGTTTGGTAGAGTCCAAAAGGAGTATTGACAACTAACATGCATTGTGATTCTGTATCTAAAGTGAGTTCTAAATAGGCATCTAATCAGTTAATTTTTGAGGTACATTGACCAGCTGATAACTTTGCAAAAAGTTCGTCCAGGTATGGTATCGGTCTGGGTGCTCATGGTTAATGAAACAATAAGGGCAGGATGGGGTTGTGGAATGCATATGTTGTATACTGGCCTGTATACTTTGTTGGTGCGGCTGCTCTGGGAGCGAGGGCAACCGTCTTGACCCTGTGGTTGTGTGCAGACCACCATGATGTGATCATGTCTTCCCCTGCAAACTGTCTCAAACTTGGTGTGGAGGAGAGGGTTGAATTGCAGACACCTCACACCATGACTCAGTTTTGTTACCCGCAGCTTGTAACACCTCAAATGACTTCAAATGACTGTGTAATAGCTAAAACCTTGGAGAGGGATGGATTTTCACATTGAAGAGCACGCTCCCATACCTCACAATCCAGCTATAAATGAATGTTAGCATCTCTCACCATCTGATCAGCATACAGCTCTTTGTCCATTTTGGACACAAAATTACAGTACTGACTTAACCCATGGAGTTCAGCTGCCCATGCTTGATAGGTTTGATGCGGTTGTTTCCTTCTGCAGTGAAACTCAATCTGGGATGAAGTGACAGCAGGAATTACAGAGAAAACAACAAAAACTTTCACAGAGATTCCAGGAATGATTGTAGAAGAAATTGGTGATTAAATGATTGAAAAGATTATAATAGGCCACAGTATGATCCTGTTGAAGGGCTGTCTGGGGGGATCAGATAGATTTCTCAACTGGGGTAATGAGTAGGTATCACATCTGAGGTCTGAGCTGGGATAAACACTGATAACGTGTGACTCTTCAAGCTTTCCCAGTGGATGTGTTGTAAATAGTCTTCAAGGGTTTGCCACCAGATCATGTTGTGCAAATTCCACAATATCTCCTTACAGCAACAGTCTGACATCTTCAGGTGGTTCAACCTTACTCACGGCTAGGTATGACTGACAGTATCCGCACACCGACGCCCCGTTTTTAGAAAACGTGTTCTAAAAATGGGGCGTCAGTGTGCGGATACCCTCAGTTGTACCTAGCCACGAGCAAGGTTGAACCACCTGAAGGTGTCGGATGGTTGCTCTGAGGAAATATTGTGGAATTTGCACAACGTGATCCGGCGGCAATATAGTTGTCCCCACTGCTCTCAGCTGTGGACGGTAAGACACCTTTTAATTGAGTGCCCCTATTTTAATCCGTTACACGCCCGTCTACAGCTGTCGCCTGATATATCGTCAATTTTAGCAGATGACACGCGCTCGGCCGATCGCGTTCTAGAGTTCATTCGTGCCAGTGAAATGACGTCAGTCATTTGAAGTTTTTTTTGGGACAACCAACCCCTTTCTGTAGTGGATTTTTAAGCCTTCCTTCTGCTTTTAGTTTCTCCAGTTTTATGACTTTCGTTCCCATTGCTGCTGGTTTCCGTTTTCGGTTTTTTACTGCTTCCTAAGTCACAGACTGTGCGCTAATGACCATAGCAGTTTTTCGCCCAAAAAAAAAAAAAAAAAAAAAAAAAAAAAAAAAAAAAAAAAAAAAAAAAGTAATTGCTCTAAAGCAGTAGAAACTGAACTGGAAAGAATTGTGGAGAGAAATAATGGGGAAAAGCCATAGGAAGAGGGATGAATCTACTGTGGCTAGTGTTGGACATTAAATAGCAGAATACCATAATCTGTAGGAAAACTTATCATTCAGAAAATATGGATGATATGCTCTATCAACTCCACCATGCTGAAATAAAATCAAGTGTTGACTTGATAACTGGTGTCTGGTAAATGCCCCTGCTAAGAAGAGTAGGTAATATACTGCTTTCTCGTATGGGGCAGATGTTACCAATTTAAGATAGTTCCATTTGACCTAAACATGTCTCTGGCAGTTTTCATAAGGGCATTAGAATTTGTTTTATGCAGGGAACTTATGAGCAAATGACAGTCTGCGTTGATGATATTTTGCTGGCATCTGTGTACTGGGAAAGTCACTGTCATTTATTGAAAATGTTAAGTGCTCGTAGAAAGGGTGGCATGAAGATAAAACTAAACAAGTGTGAGTTTGCAAGAAAGAGAATTTTTGTGACCTGTTATCACATCCATTGGAAAGTTGCCAAAGAAAGACATGGTAGAGGTTGTAAGTAAGTGCCCTATCGCTAATAGTGAAAAACAAGTCATATCCTTTTTAGGAATGTGGAATTTCTACTGAAAACCTATCAGGAATCAAAGTTGGAACATGCCAGAAGTTGGATGTCGATATCCTGTATCCACTTCCAACATTTGGCATATTAGGACTTTGATTGCACCAAAGATTTTCAGGAAATAAAGAATAGCTTGAGTTACAGTGGATCACTATACCACCCGGATCCAATCTTGCCTTAACTGTTTATGTACTGACAACAGTGACTACGGCATGAGGGTAGCAGTGTCACCAAAAAAATGGTAGATGTGCACAAGGAACTGAGGAATATAGCTTTTGCGTCAAGAACACTTTCCAAACATTAGTGGAGCTGTGGTATCACTGAAAAGGATTTGTTAGCATTTGTGCGGTGGGCATTCACCAAGGTCAGAAAATATCTATGGGGTGATGAGGTGATTGTTTTCACTGACCATAAAGCATTGAGCTATTTACATAAATGTAAATTGTTGAACAGTAGATTAATGAGATGGGTTCCTACGGCAATTTAATTATATCATCCAATACATAAAGGGGACTTAGAATGCTGTGGATGGTGCTTTTTCAAGATTGCCAGTGGGAAAGGGAGATATTTTATGGGACAAAGAGGGTGAAAACAAAGAATTTAAAATATTACATATAAAAGATTTGCCAAGTAAGAAAAACATCAGTGGAGTATGTAAGGACATGAGAAGATCACACAATGAGGATCCCAACCTACAGTAGGTAAAGAGTTGCCTGGGAAGTAGAGGAGAGGAGAATTTGGATAAATATTACAAAATACATAAGGGACCTTTGTTCAGAAGGAGAAATGAAAACAGTCACGAGTGGAAGTTACGTTTACTGAAGGACTATGACAATGATGTAATTCAGCACTTGGGCTATGACACTATAGATCTTAAAAATGCACTGAAGTAATAAAGGAAAAAACTGTATTCAATAATGGTCAGACGATTATGAAAACAACTTGAGAGCTGCAACATCTGTGAGAGAGTTAAGGTTAACCAAGCACAAAGTCAGGGATACATGTAACATATAATACCAGAGAATTTCAGACATCTGCTAGCAATTGATCTTTTGGGGCCATTCCCAACTGCAAGAGGTGGATGCAAATGCATCTTTGTAGTAGTGGATGTATTTAGTGAACATATAAAGAGTGACCAAAAAGTTTCTGTTTGAGGGCTTTTCTGCAGCGTATGTGCAACATAGTTTGACTCTTGATTGAAAGCACCGACACATAGGCAAGGGATTAGTATGTCATTTGTGTCTTTATGATGTGTGTGCAGTAAATTTGGAAACATGAAGTATGCCAATGTTACTACCAAATGCATCCAAAGAGGACTAGTATGCTGTTATTCTTTCCTTGGCTGCTGAAGGACAGCCAAGGACAAGCAGTGCTAGACATCCATCAGAGAATGAAGAATGTGTACAGAGCAGCAAGTCTGTAGTAAACCATCATTTTGCTTCTGCTTCATGGTAACACACGTCCCCATTCCGCAGATTTTGTGACACAGAAGTTACACCAACTCAAATGGGATACACTCTAACACCTGCCCTATAGTCCTGATCTGCCCCATGTGATTACTTATCACACCTTCAGTCCCTTGACAAAGGCCTTGAAGCATCAATGATACTTGTTGTACAAGGATGTGTAGCACACAGTTACGGACTTCTTCATACAGTAGGACATAATGTTTTATCAGACAAGTATCTTCAACGTGATGCATCAGTGGAATGATTGCGTCAATGCTCACGGTGATTTTCTGTGATTGGCATACCATTTCTGGACTGTACAGTCTTCGAACAGAAACTATTTGATCACCCCTTACATCAAGTTGTATACAAACAAATAAGCAACCAGTAAGGGTCTGACCTCCAAGTTCACACAAGATTATTTTTGGTTGATTGCTGTACCCTAAGTAGCAATGCACCCCAGTTCACTAGTAATGATTGGAATAAGTTATAGACACTGCAGGAATAAAGCATATAAGAATATGAGAGTATACCATCCTTCAGGTATTCCTGCAGAACGATGCAGGAAAGATTTGGGAAGACTCTGCAAGATACATTGCAGCAGTAAAAGTCACTCTTGGGTTCAATATCTAAAAGATTTTGAAACCACAATGAACTGTGTGAGACATAGCTCAAAGGGGTTTTAGCATGGGTGGTGGAGTTTGACACAAAGTCACCAAATCTGTTCTCAGGACACATTCATTTCTGTCCACAGAAGGAAGTGACAAGAGAAGAGTTGGAAACATTTATGAGGCAGAACATGGAGATAACAGCAATACAAAGAAAGCAAAAATACGATAGATAGATGAAAGTAATAGAAATAAGAGTTGAGGGTCTGGTATTGATGAGAACAAAGAAGAAGTCAGGTGAGCACAACAGGGAGAGAAAGAAATTTTTTGAATTATTTTATGGGCCTTTAGAGTCTGAGACAAAGTTTTATAAGGAATGAGGTTCATGATGTAATACCTTGAAGTGAGGAAGGCTGGAGAGACTGAGAGAGAGCTACTTTTGGAGGGTAAGGATTCTGTATTAGCTCTGAGAAAAGGTTATTATTTCATCAGTCATCATGTAATAAATTCAGTTATGTGCTGTGTATTTATCAAGTTACACAGACAAAATGTAGGATGTAAAGAAAACATTTTGTACATTTTAAAAGGGAAAAGATAATTTTGTTTCTGTGGTCTGTGCTGTTTGAATATTTTGTGTGACTTTGTCAAGTGTGCATTTGAAGATTTTTGTTGTTGTTTAGATTTTAACTTACATGTGGTTGTTATAGACACAGCAGGAGAGTAAAATGAATCATTTGATTTGTATGAGAGGTATAGTTCGGGTTATTAGTGGATATTTTTCTTGTGAGGTATGGCAGTTAGAGTTTTAGTTTTATTGATGCTGAGAGAACAGTTATGATATCACAGCTGGGAATTATTATTAATTTTTTATGTTAGTTTGAGAACTGAATCCCAACTAAAAGGTATGATTTGTGCTTTGTTTTGTTTTGTTGATGGCTTGTCATAGTAAAATTTCAGTGATTGGGAGTTTTATTTGAATATCTTGTCTTGATTGACATTTAGAGGTCCAAGTATGTGTATGAGTGAGGATGGATGAATGGACTGCAGACTGAAACTAATACTGAGCTCATTTCTTTTGTTATGGAGTCACATTTTGCTTGTGGATGCATAGGGAGATACTTGGAATGTCATTGAGTGAACACTGGGGTGAACTATTGGCTTATCACTGGAAGAGGCAATACTGATGAAACCTGAGGAATCTGTGAATGTTGAAAGCTTTTGCCGTAATAGTGAAACTGAGAGCAGGGTACACAAAAGTGCATAAAATTTGCTTCATTGGTGTAAAGTTCATACATGTGTGCTTTGCAGGGACAAAGAAAAAATTTAATTATGAAAATTCTGGCCTGAGCTGCCAGAGTTGGCAGCCATGTGTGCATGAAGTGTGCGTGCTTTTGTGCATGCATGGTGTGTGTTTCTCTGTTTATCTTTTGCTGATGAAGACTGTGGCCTTTCTGCAACTTAGTGCATTTTCTTTATGATAAGTAGCAATCCATCTTTCCTTATGTTATTTATTTATTAAATTGACACAAAGATGTCATATGTTTGTTGCTTGAAAAAATTCTGCGTGGTATAAGAGTAAACTCATTTTAAAGCCATTCATTGTACCTTTTAACAATCTTGACAATTTTAAAAGATAAATGTGTATTTTTGTGTATGTAGCCATTTGACATTGCACGGAAAGTAATTTGAAGTATCTTCTACATCTCTGGCATGTAGGATAATGCTATCTGTATATGTTGTAAATATTTTAGTTTTGTTTACTTTTTAGTTGACACCTTATGTTTTATTTACAATTCATTTTATTTTATATTGGAATATTTATTCATGTTTGACCAAAATCTCTGGTGCTAATTGTAACTTTTCAATAACATCAGTGCTTTCACCAGAAATCGGTACTCTTGGGTAGGGTATTCGTGCACTACAGAGGCACATGAGCAAAAATGTATGTGTCAGTCAAAACCCGTTTTTAGTTAGAATGCGTTCTTGCTAGTTGAAACTAGTTTATACTGAGTCACTTCGTCAAAACTCATTTTGCCTAGAAATTGTAATTGTAACTAAGGCTATCAGTATCAACTATTTTCAATTAGTAAGACAGAATTAATTTTCACTAAATTTATTTAGGGGCAAATATTAAAATTAACTATGTGTTGATTAAAATAAAAAAAACAGCATTTTTGTATTTTGCAATGCAATATTTATTGAGAATATTGATCATACATTTAAGTCATTAATATTAACTACAGCAATACAAAAATAACCATACACTGAAGAAACATTTTAAGGAACATTACAGAGCCATATTGACAGTATTAGTTATGAAAGTGGAAACAAAATAATCATATAGTAAAAGTATATTAATTATTCACACATTTGACAAAAGTTGCTAGAGTCTTAATAAAAGAGACATGTAACAAAAATATTTAACAATTGCTATTGCAAGGCAAACTGTCATGACATTTTGAGTTACAAAGGTTTCTTTTTTTTCCTACAAAAGCACTTTTTTGAAATACATGCCTTCTTACACAGCGAACAAATCCTTGTCCTGATCCTAAGGCTACCATCTTGGCAGCAGTTCTTAATGATACCTTTGTCTCTGGCGCATCTTCAGCAAGAATTTCTCTTTGGACACGTCGAATTCGGATCTGGAAGGGAACTCTTAATTAGCTTTTTTGAAAGGCGATTAACTACTTAATACATATTATAAAATATATTACAATGTAAGTATTAAAACTTAAAATGTTAATTAATTACTTGAATAGTTAGCAACATTTTGAGAGCATTAAATCAATGAAGTAATGAATATGTCTGACATTTGTCCTTAATTATTGAAATCAATTCAGCAATACATACGTGCAATACAATTTGTCGAGTATCCCATATTTCCTTCCAATCTTGTGCAAGCCCTGTTCATCTTTCTGAAGAACAATTCCAGTAATATTGGGGAGATCTGCTTTAGCTCTGTCGATAACAGGAATCGGTATAACTATATTGTCACTGATTTCTACAGTGGCATGTATTGAATTTGAAGCCATTTTCATTCTTTTGGCCTGTTTCATCAGGTTTTCATGAGCGTTTTCTCTAGCTGTTCATATTTGAGATTGTCATTTCATAATAGCTTCAGCTTCTGGATCTTTGTGACAAGCTGGAGTTATTTGAGGCTCTACACTCTTACTAGCTACAGCATCCTCTTGATTGGCTGCTGCTGTTGTTGGAGACTGTATACTTGTACTGGGCAAAGCTTCTGCATCTTCTTGTCTGGCTGCAGCTGTAATCTGTCCATTGCTACTAGCCATAACTGCTATCTCCTCTAAGTCATGTGATAGTTCCAGTTCATCAGGTGTCACATTTACTGCGTCTACCACATTAATTTTATTTAAAGCCTCTTTAAGATCATCTTCATCTTGTATCTCCTTAATAACATCTAGAGGCAAACTCGAAGTGATAAGCCCTACTTGTGGTTCTGTGCCAGACATAGCTTTGTAAGGTGTTTGCTTCGATACCAGAATGATATGCTTCATTTTTCATAAACTGAACAAAGTGAAGACCGTTTGACTTGTTGGTGGTAATGTTGTCTTGCATCCATGAAGCCAATATTTTTTTCACCGTCTTGGTTGGCACGTTCAACAGAACCTTGGCTTTGGCTGTTCCTCAGTTTTCCGTGAACCAATTTACACTCAGCCCAAAATACAGCCAGCTCGTTTATGACAGAATTAACAAATTCTCTGCTGTTGTCAGAGTGTAAAATATAAGGAGCACCAAATGTCAAAAATATATCTGCTAAATGATGTGCCACTTCCTCTGCCCTCTTGCTTTTCAGTGCATGTAACAAAACAAATTTTGTCAAGTGGTCTTGATACACCATTATATACTTAAATCCATGATCTTCTTGAGTTTGCATGTCGATCAGATCAACTTGGAAACGACTGTTCATTTCTGAATGAGGTATAGGCTTCGAAACATGCACCCTTTTCTTTATGCTCCTTTTGCGCTGACAAGTTTCACACATAGACAGATAAATGTTCATCATCTCCAATGTTATGTTTGCATATTTTCTTGAAGTTTCAACCTTTATTGTGTCTCGACCTCCATGACCAACAGCCTGATGAGCTGCTTCAATAATGTCGAAAATTTCTTTGACACATAAGTACTACTTCACAGGCTCTTTTCTTGTCACTAACGTCCTGGTCCCCAAACATTAATAACCTTGAATCAATTTAATCTTCTGTACTGCTTCTGTGTCTTTTTCTCAGCTGATTGTGCTTCTTCAATTTCGTCCACAAATTTATCGTAAGATTCTTTTGTCGTAACATTGTAGTGGTTTTCTCTTTTGTCGTGTTCTTCAATCTCTAACATCCTTCTCACAAACTCTTCTTTTCATCACCTTTCTTGATTTAGATCTGCCGTAATAAATATGTACAAGCTGATCTGCATGTGCTTAACTCATCGACCTTGTTGTTTGTTGTGGCGAAAAGCACCCAGGGGCAGGCTACTGTCAGCCGCTGCAGCGCTGCTCAGGCAGGGAATTTTGGTGCCTAGAACTGTTCCCACACATGTAATTCTTTCTGCGCCTCTAGCACTTATTGTAGCGGCACATATTTGACACGCTTATGTGTGACTGTTGTGGGGGCAAGTGATTATCTAACAACTGAATACTTAACAATTCGAAGGTTTTCACCGTAGTAACACTGTTGCAGAATTAAAAATTATTTATTTTTAATTTTTATATAATGGGGAAGGGTTTTAGTGGTAGATCTAAAGGAAACACAGTTTCTTGAAGAATATTTTTTTGTATGGTATAGCTCAAAGCATGGTATTGCACACAATCCAACATCACACTCTTCACAATACACACGCGTTTCTCTTCTTATGTTTTTCCCATAGTGCTGGACTGGGGCAGGTTACAGAGGATTTAGGTTCACTATGTAGAGGCTTTACTAAGGAAGATACCATGGTTATTGTGGGTGGGCCGGGCAGCAGTATTGACAGAGATCTGGGGTACAGCATAGAGTGTATCCTGGCAAAGATTGCATCAACATCGAGTCATACCAGTGTTGGGTTTGTGTCGGTTCTGGAGCACCATGACCAACCTCATTTGAGCTCTTCTGTCAGGAGAGTTAACTTGGAGTTGAAACGGCTACTTGGATCTGATGCAGGGTCACACATTGGTGTGGTTCCTGTTGATTTACTCTGTAGGTGGGACTATACTAGACATGGCCTACACCTCAACAAGAAAGGGAAGGGTAAACTGGCTGGGCTGATAGCAGGAAATTTAAAGGGGGGAGGAACTACATCTCATGGTGGAAACTCTTTTTTAGTGTAAGATCAGTGTCCAGTGGGAAACTCAGCCAGGCAAATACTAAAGATGTTAAAAAAGTTCAAGATACTCACAAAAGTAAAGTGAAAAATAATGTTAGTATACTTCATCAAAACATTGGGGGATTGAAGAATGAAATTGATGAGCTTCTACTTTGTTTAGAAGATATAGAAACTGAGAATGTAATAGATGTACTATGCCTGTCTGAGCATCACATTGTCACTGATATGTAAAAGGTTAGCATCAATGGGTACAAATTAGCTGCACATGTAAGTAGAGATAATATGATGAGAGGAGGAGTTGCCATATATGTCAAAAGCTTCCACAGTGTAAAAAATTTAGAAACTAAAAAATTTTGTGTAGAGCAACATATGGAAGCATGTGCCACTGAACTTAAACTAAATGATGGCACTTTTGTAATTGTAACAGTGTATAGGTCCCCCTCAGGGAATTTCCAGCTATTTCTAGAAAACTTGGATGTTTTGTTGTGCTATCTGTCAGACAGGGGGAAGCAAATTATCATTTGTGGGGATTTCAATGTTGATTCCCTGAAAGAGTGTAATAGGAAGAATGACCTTGTAGTATTACTCAGTTCTTTCAATTTGAGCTCCGTCATTGATTTTCCTACTCGAATAATAAAGAACAGCAGTACATTGATAGATAACTTTTTTATAGACCAAGATAAGTTTAAGGACATAAATGCTTATCCTGTTGAGAATGGTCTTTCAGATGATGGTGCACAGCTAGTTACAGTACATGACATAGCTCCATGCAGTATATCAAATCAGACTTTCAAAGCAGTGCGTTCAATTAACAATATAAATATTGCAAACTTTAGGGAAAGCCTACAGCAGCTAGACTTGGATGAAGTGTATAAGGAACCCGATGCAAACTTGAAATATAACTTATTTCACGATACATTTTTAAGGGTATTTGAAAATTGTTTTCCCAAGAAAATAGTTAAACACAATTCCAAGAAAACATATATAAAACCTTGGCTAATTAAAGGAATAAGAATACTTTGCAACCATAAAAGAGAACTGTATCTAACAGCTAGAGGGAGTACTGACCCCGAAATTGTTCAATATTATAAAAGTTATTGTACTAAGAAAAGTTATTAAAAAGTCCAGAAGCATGTCTATCATGTCTGAGATCAGGAACTCTGATAATAAAATTAAAGCAATTTGGAATATTATTGAAAGGGAAACAGGGCAACCAAGAGCACAGGAAGACTTTAGTGCCATGAAACTGAATGACAAGTGTACTAACAAACAATCAGAAATTGAAAATATTTTCAATAATCATTTTTTAAATGTTGTGGAGAAAATAGGATCTAGATCTTCACTAGAAGAGGCAAGGCTACTAATAGAAGAGGCCATACCTGTGCAGTTTGAAACAACTGTAATTCCACCAACCTCTCCCATCTGAAATCAGTAAAATAAAAAACTCACTGAAAAGTAAAAGCTCTTACGGAATTGATGGCATTTCCAGCAAGGTACTTAAAGCTTGTTCCCCACAGATAAGTAGGACTCTCAGCCACGTATGTAATAGCTCTTTGGAACAGGGTGTTTTCCCCGATAGACTGAAATATGCCATTGTTGCAAAACCATTGCATAAAAAGGGGGATACGTCGGATGTCAACAACTACCGCCCAATCTATCTTGTGACAGCTCTATCAAAAATTTTTGAGAATGTAATGTATTCAAGAGTAGCCTCCCATATTTGTAAAAATAAAGTACTAACAAAATGTCAGTTTGGTTTTCAGAAAAGTTTTTCAACAGAAAATGCTATATATGCTTTCACTGATCAAATATTAAACGCTCTGAATAACTGGACATCACCCATTGGTATTTTTTGTGATCTCTCAAAGGACTTTGATTGTGTAAATCATGGAATTCTTTTAGATAAGCTAAATCATTATGGTTTGAGTGGGGCAGTGCACAAATGGTTTAATTCATACTTAACTGGAAGAATGCAGAAAGTTGAAATAAGTGGTTCATGTAATGTTAAAACAACAACTGATTCCTCAAACTGGCGGGCTATCAAGTACGGGGTCCCATACGGTTCGGTCTTAGGTCCTTTACTGTTCTTGATATACATTAATGACTTACCATTCCACATTGATGAAGATGCAAAGTTAGTTCTTTTTGCTGATGATACAAGTATAGTAATAAAATCTAAAAACCAAGAACTAAGTGATGTAATTGTAAATGATGTTTTTCACAAAATTATTAAGTGGTTCTCAGCAAACGGACTCTCTTTAAATTTTGATAAAACACAGTATATACAGTTCCATACAGTAAATGGCACAACTCCAGTAATAAATATAGACTTTGAACAGAAGTCTGTAGCTAAGGTAGAATTTTCAAAATTTTTAGGTGTGTCCATTGATGAGAGGTTAAACTGGAAGCAACACATTGATGGTCTGCTGAAATGTCTGAGTTCAGCTACGTATGCTATTAGGGTTATTGCAAATTTTGGTGATAAGAATCTCAGTAAATTAGCTTACTATGCCTACTTTCATTCACTGCTTTTGTATGGTATCATATTCTGGGGTAATTCATCATTGAGATGAAAAGTATTCATTGCTCAAAAACGTGTAATCAGAATAATTGCTGGAGCCCACCCACAGTCACCCTGCAGACATCTATTCAAGGATCTAGGGATTCTCACAGTAACCTCACAGTATATATATTCACTTATGAAATTTGTTGTTAATAATCCAACCCAGTTCAAAAGTAATAGCAGTGTGCATAGCTATAACACCAGGAGAAAAGATGATCTTCACTATGCAGGGTTAAATCTGACTTTGGCACAGAAAGGGGTAAATTATGCTGCCATAAAAGTCTTTGGTCACCTACCAAACAGCATCAAAAGCCTGACAGATAGCCAACTAATATTTAAAAATAAATTAAAAGAATTTCTAGATGACAACTCCTTCTACTCATTGACTGAATTTTTAGATATAAATTAAGGGAGAAAAAGAAAAAAAACATCTTTTATTAACCTGACACGTTCCACATCATTACGAAGTGTCGTATTCATGATCTATGGAACAAGTATTAATCTAATCTAATCATCCAGTTTGCAGCAACACTTTCCATTTTCATGTTGGCACCTTCTTGTTTTCACTGTCTTGAATGTGTTAGGATGTATGATCAATATTCCAATAAAAATTGCATTGCACAATACAAAAATGCAGTTTTTTTAAAATTTCAATCAACACGTAGTTGCTCTTAATTTTAATATTTGCCCCTAAATAAATTTAGTGAAAACTAGTCCTGTCTAGTTCACTTAGTGCGCATTCTTACTAGTTGAAACTAGTTGATACTGATAGCCTTAGTTACAACTAGAATTTATTGCTGGTCAAAAGCAAAAGTCAGTTAAAAGTAGTTTTAACTAGGCAAAATGCATTTTGATGAAGTGGCTCAGTAAAAACTAGTTTTAACTAGTAAGAACGTGTTCTAACTAGAAACAGGTTTTGACTGTAACATATCCATGCTTTACGTGACATGGAGAATTTTCTGTAGGAGTAAAACAAGATATTTATATTTTATTAAGAACAATGAAATTTAGCTTAAACAATATCTTAGAATGTCACCATGTTTAAAACTTGTGAAAATTTTGTTATTTTAGAGGGGACTACTTGTATGTTGGAAATGTGGTAGAAATGTCGCAAGTGGTGAGAGGCCCAGGCATGTTGTTAAGGGTATTTTCTGTGTGTATGTGTGTGTGGGGGGAGGGGGCAGTGCTGGAGTGTGAACTCTAAATGAAAGAAGGTGCTGTATGTCATTAAAATGTGATTTTATTTGGCACAATGTAATGTATACACAGCCGCATACATTAAACAAATCGTGGTGAAACACTAATACTGGCAAGGAACTGAGTGACATTAGCATATTATAGAGAGGCACAGAGTAAACTGTAACTTCAACAAGATTTTCATAGTGAGCAATATTCTTGACATCTATTTATTGCAGACTATCAGAACATATTCTGGGCTCAAAGCTAATGAGGTATTTCAAACAAAATGACCAGTCAGATGGAGTCCAAACACATCAATCATGTGGAACCCAGTTAGCACTTTCCTCATATTATGTCCTGAAAATCATCAGTCAAGGCAGTCATGTAGCTGCAGTGTTTCTTGATTTCCAAAAAGCATTTGACTCAGCTTATTTTCAAAAGTACATTCATTTGGGGTATCAAGCAAAATTTTTGATAAGATTCGGAATTTCTTGCTAGTGAGGATGCAGTATGTTATCTTGGCTGGAGAGTCATCAGCAGATGAAGAATTAACTTATGGTGCTCCAGCAATATTCAGTAGGACACTTGGTGTTCATGTTGTGTATTAATGACTTTGCAGATAATATTGCTAATAACCTGAGACATTTTGCAGATGATGCAGTTCTGTGTAATGAAGTACAATCTGAAAACAGCTGCACAAATATTCAGTCAGATCTCAACAAGATTTCAAAGTGGTGGAGGAATTGGCAGCTTGCTTTAAAAGTGTAGAAATTTAAAATTGTGCACTTAAAAATAAGAAGAGCACATATTATACTATGACTGCAATATCAATTATTCGCAACTGAAGTCTTCAACTCAGTCAAATATCTAGGTAAAAAATGTGTATGGAATGAAATGGAAAGATCACATAGGCTCACTTGTAGTTAAAGCAATGGCAGACTTTGGCTCTTGGTAGAATACTAGGGAAATGCATTCTATATAAAGTGGAGATTTGCTTATAAAACACTCGAGTGACCCATCCTAGAATAGTGCTCAAGTGTTTGGGACCTTTACTAGACAGAGCTTACATTGAATGGAGATAAAGAAGGGAAGCACAAGTGTTCACAGGTTTGTCTGATCTGAAACAGAGTGCCAAGACATGCAGAAGAAACTATACTCTGAAACACTTTAATATAAACACAAAGTATACAGAGAAAGCCTATTCACAAAGTGTCAAAAACTAGCTTTAAATTATGAATCTAGGAATATCCACTGTACATTTATTATAATCTCAAATTAATTAAAAGCATCTTGACAAATCTAAAATAAGTTGTAGCATACTTACAATAATGAAATAAAATTATGCACAACAAGCTACATGCTTTCTGTCCAACACCACATAAAGTACTTACTTACATTGCCAACATGGCCATAACTATTCATACTTTCGTAACAATCCTGAACAATCCTCAGCATTGTTTAAAATGATTATTTGATTAATTAACAATTAAAACTCTCATCCTAAAACAAATGATATATTTCAATGATTACCTTGACTCTTATACATTAAACACATGAGTGAATTCTAGTCTCTATATAAATTGAAGTGTGTATAAATGCTTAGGTATCAAATGTTAACAATACACTTGTTATACTTACTAATTACAGAAGATTCATATCATATAAAATATTCCTACCAATTAATGGACTTCTACACATTAGTGTAATTAAGATTCCATAATTATTTTCTTCATAACTTTTTCACAAGTATGTATTTCCATACACCTCTATGTCATAAATTACTGTTTATGGTTAAAATTTATGTGTTTAAATAGGTTTTAATTAGACTGTTGCATTTCAACAACCCTCAAAAGGATTTGTGAAACTGAAAGCTGAACAAAACCTTTTCTGACAGATCTACGTAACAGGTCTCATTTTACAAGCAATTGGTGGAACAAACAATTTGCGAAAGATGTGTACAACCTCGGCACTATTCTCTGTAATTTATATTGAGATTTACATACAGTATCAAATAACAAATATATTATTATAATATAGCACAAGTAAATTCTTGGAGTATAGTTCCTCAGCAGTTAACATAATTCACCCTACATATATAGATAGAATGAAATGTCTGACCAATGTCCAATCTTTCCATTTCTCATTTGTCAAGACACTTCCAATGCCACTTTCCCACCTTTACAATCATTCAAACATTAATTGATGTATATTTTCAGGAATATTTGTGCAACACAGTTGCTGTTTTTCCCTTCACAGTAAGTGCTAACAATAATGGAATGAGACATAAGAGTGTGGTTATGTATTACTTTGAGTGGCAATATACAATAACTTGAGTATGTGACTAATACATCATATCGGTTGTGTTTTATATGTAATTGAAACAGCACCAATAACTATGTGGTTGGGCCTTATATATAGGTATGTGTTCACCACTCGGGTGTGAATACACAATAAATGAATCATAAATGAGATACATTGGTAAGTTCACCACTTAGGTGTGAATACACAATAAATGAATCATAAATAATTGGTACATCATGACAATTATATGGTTGAATATTATACATTGGTAATTGGTTCATAAGTGCTAGATACATCACGAGAATTATGGTTGAGCATTATACATTTGTGAATTGGTACATAAATGACAAATACTTCATGGCAATAATATGAATAGTTTTTATACATTGGTAAGTTGGTTTGAGCTGAGCAATATATCTAAAAACAAAGATGATGTAAATTACCAAACGAAAGCATTTGTATGTTGATAGAGACACTAACAAACACAAACACACACACAAAATTCAAGCTTTCACAACCCACAGTTGCTTCATCAGGAAAGAGGGAAGGAGACGGAAAGATGAAAGGGTGTGGGTTTTAAGGGAGAGGGTAAGGAGTCATTCCAATCCCGGGAGCGGAAAGACTTACCTTAGGGGGAAAAAGGGACAGGTATACACTCACACACACACACACACACACACACACACATATTCATCCGCACATATGTGCGGATGGATATGTCTAATATATATATAAGTAAATTCAGTATCTTCAATAGTGCAGAAATACTAGTTTGTTTCTTGGATTCTACTATAAAATAGGCTTTAGTCAACAATGACAAGTGTTGACACGGTAAATTAGAATGATCTCTGCAATAGAGTTATATGCATGTGGACAAGGGGAAGAATAGCTTTATAATATGATGAGATAGAAAATTCGGAGTGTTGGAGTTGAAGAAGAAAAGATGATACACCCCACAGATTAGAACAGCATTACACATGAAACGTAATTGCGTGACAGAGAATAGTATAAGCAAGTCATTCCTCATGACAATACAGTGACAAAGCATCCTTGCATATAAGTGAGTGTTCACAATTTCAATTGCTGGTATATAGCAAAATAAATACATAAGTAAAATCTTTACCAATTTGGTGACAACATACAATAAAATCAGACATAAATGAATAATATAGACTCACAGAGTATAATTACATCTAATAACACAGAAATGCTAGCTTGTTCCCCATCTCCTCCTATAAAATAGGTGTCAGTCGCTTAATAAAGCTGACACGGTAAACTACAAGGGTCTCAGCAATAGAGACATCTGCATGTGGACAGAGGGAAGGATAGCTTGGTACTCTAATGAGAAGTAAGAAATGAAATAGAGGGTTCGGAGTGTTGGAGTTGAAGAAGAACAGACGACAGACCCCAAAGACAGGAAACCCCCCCTACCCAGGACCCCCACTGTTTCAGTACTTCACTGTGGCGCCGGAGGGAGAAGAGTGTTTGGCATTCCCTGCAGAATGGGCTTGCCACAGCTTCACCTTCTCAGTCCCCGAAAATTAATCCCAACACTCCATATTGACTGATCAACGAAGGGTGAACAATTAGCATTCTGCAGGACAGAGTAAATGACACGTATAAACATGAAAATATTAAAGTGAGGTACAGAATTATTGTGTTCCTCTGATATACACATGAAAATATGGAAATAAGGTAGCCAAATGCATCAAATTGCAGCATATCTCATATCAATAAATAAACAGAGTCAACTACCTTACTGGGCAGATCATCCAAGTGTTACAATGTTCACATTATGTGAAGTACTTTCATGTGCATCAATACATTTGCTAAACACCACAGAGTCAAGTGTGATAATGACAAAAGAAATTTTTGTTACATTTTCAAAATTAAGCAAGAGGCAGGTCTGATAAATAAAATTAAAGTTGCTGGAATCTCAGCCAAGTGATATATAAGTTTCCTCCCCAATTGTCATGGCATATATAAGTCTTACATTAAGTTCAAGGACATATTTCATGTGTTTATAATGTTACAAAATTTTATATAAGGCAAAGACAAAAGATATATGTTTTTCAAGTGGCAAGAAGTATAAATAAACAGTTGTTAGCAGAGTAATAGAATCAGTTTTAGTTATGATATGATGTTAATAATAGCTGGGGTAGGCTATATGCCACAAGAAAGCAGTTTACCTTTTAGACAATGAATAATTACAGAGAATTAGGTTGCATGTGACAGCACATCATAGTATAATACACTCCTGGAAATTGAAATAAGAACACCGTGAATTCATTGTCCCAGGAAGGGGAAACTTTATTGACACATTCCTGGGGTCAGATACATCACATGATCACACTAACAGAACCACAGGCACATAGACACAGGCAACAGAGCATGCACAATGTCGGCACTAGTACAGTGTATATCCACCTTTCGCAGCAATGCAGGCTGCTATTCTCCCATGGAGACGATCGTAGAGATGCTGGATGTAGTCCTGTGGAACGGCTTGCCATGCCATTTCCACCTGGCGCCTCAGTTGGACCAGCGTTCGTGCTGGACGTGCAGACCGCGTGAGACGACGCTTCATCCAGTCCCAAACATGCTCAATGGGGGACAGATCCGGAGATCTTGCTGGCCAGGGTAGTTGACTTACACCTTCTAGAGAACGTTGGGTGGCACGGGATACATGCGGACGTGCATTGTCCTGTTGGAACAGCAAGTTCCCTTGCCGGTCTAGGAATGGTAGAACGATGGGTTCGATGACGGTTTGGATGTACCGTGCACTATTCAGTGTCCCCTCGACGATCACCAGTGGTGTACGGCCAGTGTAGGAGATTGCTCCCCACACCACGATGCCGGGTGTTGGCCCTGTGTGCCTCGGTCGTATGCAGTCCTGATTGTGGCGCTCACCTGCACGGCGCCAAACACGCATACGACCATCATTGGCACCAAGGCAGAAGCGACTCTCATCGCTGAAGACGACACGTCTCCATTCGTCCCTCCATTCACGCCTGTCGCGACACCACTGGAGGCGGGCTGCACGATGTTGGGGCGTGAGTGGAAGACGGCCTAACGGTGTGCGGGACCGTAGCCCAGCTTCATGGAGACGGTTGCAATGGTCCTCGCCGATACCCCAGGAGCAATAGTGTCCCTAATTTGCTGGGAAGTGGCGGTGCGGTCCCCTACGGCACTGCGTAGGATCCTACGGTCTTGGCGTGCATCCGTGCGTCGCTGCGGTCCGGTCCCAGGTCGACGGGCACGTGCACCTTCCGCTGACCACTGGCGACAACATCGATGTACTGTGGAGACCTCACGCCCCACGTGTTGAGCAATTCGGCGGTACGTCCACCCGGCCTCCCGCATGCCCACTATACACCCTCGCTCAAAGTCCGTCAACTGCACATACGGTTCATGTCCACGCTGTCGCGGCATGCTACCAGTGTTAAAGACTGCGATGGAGCTCCGTATGCCACGGCAAACTGGCTGACACTGACGGCGGCGGTGCACAAATGCTGCGCAGCTAGCGCCATTCGACGGCCAACACCGCGGTTCCTGATGTGTCTGCTGTGCCGTGCGTGTGATCATTGCTTGTACAGCCCTCTCACAGTGTCCGGAGCAACTATGGTGGGTCTAACACACCGGTGTCAATGTGTTCTTTTTTCCATTTCCAGGAGTGTATATGTGCCTGTAAGTTGTAGATTAATTAAAGTAAGTATATTTCTTTGAATAGAGCATTGATAATAAGTGATTATTGAGAACCATGTTGCATGTAACAGTATATCATTGTGTTTAGTAGAGGTAGAAAATATTTCAAACAGTAGCGTGTATGAATAAACACTCATAAGTTTGAGAATACATTGGCAATGGGTGATTAAAAGAATTATATTGCATGTAATTGTATATCATTATATTAAGTCTAGATAGACCAGATTAAACAGATTATTATAGTATGCATTGTATCATGTAAAGGAAGTTGTCAAGTAATTTACAAGGAACAGTAATTGTTAGCCTTTCAGACATCTATTTTCATGGAAAAAAATATTTTAGTTTTCAACTGTTGAAATGCACTTAGACACAATGACTGTACCACTTGTAGGATCAAACATCCTCATTTCTTTACAAGTCAAACTCAGACTTTAGAGCAACTGAACCGACATGAACATTTCAGGTCAGGAAACCACAAGGACGGATAAAGGGATTTGCCCACAATAACTGTTGAAGGCACCTTGTCCTCATAGCTTGAAAGTCGTCATCCCAAATTTTTCAGCATCTTCTTGTAGAGACTGAGAGCCACCATAGCCACATGCCACTGTAGAATCAGATTTACATTGGTAAATTAAGTACCAGCAGGTTACTTCCAGAATACATACTGCTCAACAACTAGTTGACTGATTTCTCATTGGTCATCACCACATTAGACATGATGTAGCAACATCAGACCAGACAGTAAATAACATTGGGCACAGATAAGGTAAATTCCAACATAGGTTAAGGCAAGGGTAAAGTACCAGTGGTTAAATATGAATGAGTTAATATCAGGAGTAAAATGGTTAGTTCAGCCATTCTAAAGGTATGATAAATATTTATTTCCTCATCAGTTGTGTATTAATGAATCAACTACACTTCAATTGAAGGTAGATGTCTGCAAGAACCAGAACTATACATTGAATACAAATCCTCAATCTTTAGTTTTTGCTCTGCTACTCATTACACATGAATCATTAGTGGTCACCAGAATATTTTCAATAAGATATTGGAGAAATTTAACCAGTTTTCATTAAGAATCATATTGTATTGTATTGTATTTTTTATTGGTCCTGTTGTCTACATAGCAGCTTAAGCATAAAACATTGGACAAGTCAAGTTATAAATATACAGGCTGAAAGTCATTTCAAGGCATACATATTTAAGGTTGCAATAATACACTTTACACGTAAGTATTTATGTAACACATTTTCATTCCCACTGGCATTCTTGACAGGGCATCAGCGATGGCATTTTCCTTACCCTTTATAAAATGAACTGTGTATTTAAGCTGCTGTAAGAATATTGACCACCTGGTAATTCTCCCAAGTACAGTTTACACTCTTGTAAGTAAGTTAATGCTTTATGATCTGTATAAACTTAGACTTCATGCCGAAGCAAATAATTTTTAAATTTTTTGAATCCCCATACAACTTTTCAGTTATCATGTAATTTCTCTCCTGTTTCTGTAAGGTTCTGCTTGCAAATGCTATAGAATGGTGTTCAATTTTCCTGTTAATTTCTTACTCTTGGAATAAATGTATCCCCAGTCCATAATCACAACTGTCTGTCATCAAAGAAAATGGTAAAGATAAATCAGGTCTATGGAGGATTTCACTTTCTGCCAATTCTTTCTTAATTCTGCCAAAAGCTATCTGGCATTCATCAGACCAATTCCACACTGCATATTTTCTCCGTAATTATTTTCTTCATAACTTTTTCACAAGTACATATTTCCATACACCTCTATGTCAGAAATTACTGTTTATGGTTAACATTTTCATGTTTAAATAGGTTTTAATTAGTTGATATTCTTCACGGGTTTGCAGCCGGATCATGTCATCATCCAGATAATGACATGATCCGGCTGCAAACCTGTGAAGAATATCAGCAGTTATTACACCGGGAAAGTCTATGAAATCAGGTTTTAATTAGACTGCTGCATTTCAAGTGGAAGATATAATTATGACTCTAGCGAAAATTAAATGGAGGTGGGCAGCCATACTGTATATGTGTTAGATGGACCAAAAAATTTTTGCTGGATTCCAAGAGATATGAAAAGACTGAGCTAATAACTTAAGGCCTGTGGTAATGGTCAGAATTGTTTGTGAAATTCACTGCTTCCTATCCATGAAATAGTCAAACAAGAACACAGATATACCAACAAAGTTCGTCAAATTTAACCCAATCTTTGAAACAGCTGTCAAACCATGCATATTGTGTTGCAAAGTATTTTAACACTAGTAATACAAAGCATTTTTTTCATTGACTTTAGCATTGTGTATAAAGAGGGGAAAGAAAATAAGATCCTAGTCCAAGAAAAGGCTGAAAGTGAGAGATACATATACCCCAGAAAATCTGCTAAAGGGAATATCACATTCAGAACCTGATGATTACATCAACTTTCTCCAAATGGACAGTCAAACTTTTGATAATTTGTTAGAATTGTGTTGCACTCACTTTGAAAAAGAAGACAGTTATGTGAAAATCTATTCTCTTCTACTCAGACCTGAGATGAAAGTTCACCAAAATACTGCAAGATGGAAACATATACATTATCTGTGGAAGAACCACAGAGCTTTGAGTTTTTTACTTTATTGTGCTCCCGTTCGTATGACATGTATAGAGTATTCATTTTCTTCTTAACTTTTTCCCACATAATGTAAGGCTGGGAACCTCTACCATTTTGGTAACTGCATTATCCTCAAGTGTGGTTTCCACAATTGTGGAAATTTGCAATACAGTGTGATAAATTGTAACAAAAGCTCTTTCTTGCTTAATGCGCACAGTGAAATTTTGAGCCAAGCTATATCCATCATCTCATCAAACCAGTCATTGATCAAAATTTCTCTCAAGCATATCAGACATAGTCTATGTTTGATGAACACAAAGTGGCACACACTCAAATAATTTGACAAACCTAGTGTATTCCAGAGAGTGGATGTAAAATTCAATCTTGTCATCAGTGATTCAAATCCCTCTCTATGGCATCCCTCCCCTTTTTTATTTGGGAGGGGGGGGGGGGGGGGGGGGAGGGAGAGGGCATTGGCAATGTTCTTGCCAACATGGCTATCCATGCACAACTCGTGACCTAGTTTCACTACATGTGTTTATTTACTTTACAGCTTATTGCCTACCATTCTACAATACACTATGTTTACTGTCTACAGTTTTCTCTCTACATTCACTTTAAATAAAATAGTAATGACTACCGCTAAAATAATACTTTCACTTCCAAATGGGTCAGTTGGTAAGACCAATGTCTACAAAAGGCAATGGTCTGGAGTTGAGTCCTAGACCAGCTCGCAGTTTTAATCTCTCAAGAAGTTTCATAACAGTAAGCACACTGCTGTGTAGGTAAAGGTTAATTCCCGTGATCAACCCTCATACACACACACACACACACACACACACACAAAACCACAATCACACAATATTCGCTCCTTGTCATCAGTCTTCTACCAGGTTGACATGGCCTGCCATGATTACCTTTCTTTTGCCAATCTCTTCATTTCAGAATAATGCACCCAATGTCCTCAATTATTCATTGCATATGTTCTAATCTTTCCCTTACCCTGCAATTGTTGTTCTCTGCAGCCCCCTCTAGTGCAATGGAACTTATTAACATAAGTCCTTCTGCTACTTATGTCTCCCATGTATTCTTTTCCTTGTTAACTCTGCAGAGAATCTATTCATTTCTTATCTTATAAGTCCACTTAATTTTCAATGTCCTTGTATGATCCCACTTATCAGACCATTTGATTCTCTCCTTTCCTATTGTCCCACAGTCTTCACTTCTATACAGTTCTACAGTCCAACTGTGCATTCTCAAAAATTTATTTCTCAGGCAAAGTCTGTGTCTGGTACTAGTACACTTCTTTTGGTGAGAAATGCTGTCTTTGGCTGCACGAGACTGCTTCTATCAGCATCCCTTGTTTAATTCATAATGTGTTATTTTACTTTCAAGTTAAAAAAGAACTCCTTCACTTCAACTACATGAGTGTTAAAAATAGTTGTATAACATGTTATTCATGACCCAAGGAACTCTAAATTAATCCTGCCATTACCTTCTCATGAGGGAACCTCAAGACCAGTGATCATCAAATTGTGGCCCATGGACCACATGCAGTTCAAATCAAGTATTCATGTGGTCCCCAGTAGTCAGCTGTATTTCATAATAATGTGCAACAAGCAGCTAACAGCCAAATCTGAAAACATCAACTAATTAAAAGAATGTAGGTCTCTTGCTCAGTAACAAATACTTAAGAGACAGTAATATTGTAAGTTGTCATTAATTTTAATTGATCTCACTGAATTCAGCCTTGAGCTAAGCAAAGTTGTCTGCTTTCTTCAGCATCAGAGGGGTAACTACTGCAGCTACTTCGGAGGGGTTGGCGTGGGTGGGAATATTTTACTGTTTATCTTTGAGTACTGACAACTCAAGGGCATTCGTGACTCTCACCAATCAGCTGCTGTGGAAGGACAGGGAAGTAACATGAATTCGTGATGCATGCACATTACAGAGATGATCATCTTCAAGCACAGTACATGTTTGCAGCAATGGACACAAAATTAAATTAAATCTACTGTAATACAATACAATGAGCAGAAGAAAAACTATGTTCAAAACATTTGTCATCATGGTTCATGCAGCATAATGATTTGAATACAGCTACTATCATTAATCAGTTAGTCATCGTCCGCAGCTCGTGGTCGTGCGGTAGCGTTCTCGCTTCCAACGCCCGGGTTCCCGGGTTCGATTCCCGACGGGGTCAGGGATTTTCTCTGCCTCGTGATGACTGGGTGATGTCCTTAGGTTAGTTAGGTTTAAGTAGTTCTAAGTTCTAGGGGACTGATGACCATAGATGTTAAGTCCCATAGTGCTCAGAGCCATTTGAACCATTTTTGAGTTAGTCATCGCACAGAAAGACAACACAGTAACACTTCTTCAGACCTTAACAGTGTCACAACTTTGGGGTCACTGAGGTGGCAGCAACCTGAAACAGAGAACAGTTGACATGAAGTTTGAGTACTTGGGGGCTGACAGCCATATTATCATGTTGTTTGTATTTTGTATTTGTATTTGTATTTCTTTATTGGTCTTGTAAATCATGTTTAGGTACATATTTTGCACAAATGGTGTAGGAAAAGTCAGGTTGGTACAGTATATACATCATCATACACATTGTTATTTTGAAAGGATAAATAATTTAAAATTATTCAATACATGTTGAATATTGATGACAAATTTAATATAATAAAATAAAATGATAGACTTATTAAGAATATTTGAGCAATTACACTACACTTTTCTGGTACTCTAAAAACTCGGAAACGGAATAGAAGCAGTGCTCAAGCAAGTACTCTTTCAGTTTCACTTTAAACTTTTGTAAATTTTGAATATGTTTCAAATAGGATGGCATGTGATTGTACAGCATTATGCCAGTATGATACACTCCTCTCTTACAAATGTTTGTGCTTACTGTATTGACATGCAAGTCATGCTTCTGCCTAGTATCATGAGGGTGGTAATCACAGTTATACCTGAAGATATTTCCATCTTTTAAAATACTTCCTTTTGTAAAATTTAATATTTCATACATATATAAGCAAGGAAGAGGCAGTATACTAAGATTTTAAATATTGGTCTACAGGAGTCTCTGTACTTAGCATGGTTTATTGTTCTAACAATCTTTTTCTGTAGCCTAAATGTTTTGTTTGTACCTACGGAGTTCCCCCAAAAGATGATCCCGTACATCAGCGGTGACTGAATACTGCCATGGTACATTGTGATCACAAATGGATGGCTTGTATTTTGTGTGAGGATTCTTACTGCATACGTAAGTGTGTTTAGCTTTTTATTTACATGGTTAAGATATGTCTCCCATTTTAGGTTTTGCTGAATATGTATACCTAAAAATTTTGTGGCGCTCACAGATGAGACAGTTTTTCCATCAATTTTAAAAATTGGTCTTGCAGGATGTAGTTTCTGTGAATTGTGGAAATTGACTGTCACTGTTTTTTCATTATTTATTATTAGCTTGTTTGTTCTGAACCATTGTGTCAAATTTTGTATTATACCTGTAGCTGCTTTTTACTATAGTTAATCTGTTTGGGGGGGGGGGGGGGGTCATAACACTAAAGCGTCAGGTTATAGAGAAAATAGTTTGAAACATTTGTTACTAGATGGTGTACAGCCTTCATGTGTTATCAGTTATACCCAAAGGAGTTTCAAATGCCATACATCAAGATCTCCATGTAACCTGGGTGCTAACATTTATTTCTATGGTGAGTGAGAATAGGTTTTTGAACTGTGACAGAGATTTTGCAATTAAAGAGAAATGAAAAAAGATGAGCAAGGCCTTTGTTCCACAAGTGTCATGCAAGACTGATGAGTCAGCTAAAGCTATGAATCTGTTCCATGTAATTCCAGTGCATACATCTGACTTATTTAAAATCAAAGATGCTCTGAAACATTGTTGTCAACGCAGGGTATGAAATCTACCAAATGTAGCATCAGTGCGGTCACAGTGCCTCATATTCGCCCACCTCAAAAAGCTTTATAAAAGTTACTTTGAAACAGGTCAGTTGAAAAATGTCAATGTATTTAAAAGAGGAATGACCGTTGCAGATGTATGCCATGCCACATTTCATCTGAAAGACCAGCTGTGTTAATCATTTGTAAAACAGAAAGACCTGCTGACAATGTTGCCATTTCATCCTCAACAACATAGGGAGTTATACAGTAAACTTTGCAACAGCTGACGCCAAGAATTAAATTGTGTGAGAAATCAAAATTGATGCTGAGATATTTTTTCTTTGAATTTACTTAATTTATTCTTTGTAAAAAAGTTAAAAGAAATGTGTTTTTTTTGTTGACTTCAATTCTACTAGTTAAAATTTCATGCTCTATTTCTATAATAGTATTACCAGAGATAAAATGTAGTGCCTCTATATTAATGATACTTGAAACAAAACATCGTAATTAGATCTTAGAACCAGCCAATTTCCAGGTATGTGTTGGACAGTTTCTAATAAATTTTTATTTTCTCATTTGTCTCATTATTTTGTGCACTGGTGATGTAAGCACCAGAAATTTGTGGTATTAGAATATCTTCTCAAGTTTTTTGGTTACAAATAAGTGATGTACAAAAAGAAATATATTGTTTTTTTCATTATCCTGAAAAGCATGAGATTTGGCAGTTAACTTTTCCACTCTTCAGTTACTAACAATAAGAATGGAACATATGTGGCCCAACATGCTGCACTACATTATCAGTATTGGCTCTTGAGGAAAAACATCTAACAAGCACTGCTCTAGACTGTTTTGATTCTCGTAGTACCAGGTTTGATGTATACCTTATTATATATTGCATCAGATGTCCATTTCCGTTTAGCTTGTCTGCATACCTAAACCACTGGAGAAGTCTTGACTAAAATCTGCAGATGTTTAATGGAACACACTAATTTATTTATTTATTTATTTATTTATTTATTTATTTTTGGGTTATAATAGAGATTTAACATTGATTGAAAATTGAACATTAACCCATCATGGTTATTGGAATACCAACAAAATTACCTCAGTATAATGTTGAAATTAATAATTCAGACAAATAAAATTAAAATCTGTTTAGGAAATAGTTAAAAGAGAAAGTGTGAAATCACTTAAAGAATGTTGGGATTGTATTGTTAAAGAAACAGACAACTCACTTCTGGAGGTAGCTCAGAATGTCGGCATGGACAATTCAAGTGATGCATTGATAGAATACATACAAGTAACAATGCCACATGCATGCTGTTCCACTGCTACTTGATGCTCTGCCAAACAAATTAATAATGTAATTAACTACATCTAAAGAGTTGATAATATCTCAAAATAAATTACTAAAATCCTTTGATTTTATCCATACTGGATGAGAGGTCGTGGTTGTGAATGTCAATGTTAAAAAATATATCGGCTCAACCACTTGTTTATAGTGTAGAACACTAAGATGACACGATTCGGAAGTCAAGCTTCCATCATCAGAATAATAAAAAGTAAAAGAATCTTAGTGTTTTACACTATAAACAAGTTGTTGAGCCAATATATTTTTTAACATTTGCTAAAATCCTGTTCTTAATGTGTATGCAATGTATTCAGTTACATATGAAATATATCACATGGGGTGTGTCAAAGCAGACTGAAATGCATTACTGTCATAGCACTATGCAAGGAAGGTGTTGAGATGTATATTAATAAATTTGACCATTCTCACTACTCCTAAAAGCTACTGGGAAAGATTATGTATGACAGATATAACAGGCCTGCACAGTTCTCCCATAATAAGACATTCAGTTTGGATTTCAAAAGTGTCTCTCCACAAAATATGCTACTATTCAGTTCATGAACCAGATCATACAAACCTTAAATGACAAAACATTACCAACTTGTACTTTCTGCGACTTATCATAAGCATTTGATTGTGCAGTTCACAGTATTCTCCCAGGGATTCTCAGATATTATGATATCAGAGATTTTACTAATTACTAATTTTCACCTATCTAACTAAATGGATGCAGTGTGTCACATTACAAAACTGAGGGAGTGTACACAATGAAACAGCATCTTCAGCATGGGGAATAATTGTTACGTGTTTACCACAGGGACTGATCATGGGTTCACTCTTGTTCTTATTGTATATAAATGACATTCCATCAGATATCTAAAAAGCAGAAATAGTTCTCTTTGCTGATGATTCAAGTATTATAATCAAGCTTAATGCAGTAACTGTAACTCTTAAAAAATTGTTAATTATATGTTCTTGAAAATCAATGTAACTGAACTTAAATAAAACACAGTACATGCAATTAAGTACTGCATAAGGCCTGACTGCACAATTAAATATAATGCCTGAGGGCAAATGAATAAATGAAACAGTATATTCTAGATGCTTTGATGTTTGTATTGATAAGAACCTGAAATGGAACTCACATGTCACAAAGCCATTTAAACATCTAAGCTCTCCAACATTCACATTATTGATGACATCATATGTTGGAGATTTAAGTGCCAAATAGTGGCTTAATTTGACTTAGTTTTCTTGTGTTCATTTACTAATAACTTAATGGCACTTGGCGTAATTCAACATTGAGGAAAAGGATAATATGTTTAGAACCTCTTGTTGACAGCGCTTCAAACAGTTGGGTATTCTGACAGAAGTCAACCATACAATTAGTGCCTAAGGAAGTTCATTGTCAATAGCAATCAGTTACAGTTTCAAGATAACACTGACATTCATAAATGTCATACTAGAATGAGAAATGGCTTTCACTCTCCACCTCACATCCTTAGTTTGGCTTGGAAATGATTAATATGTTCATGTAACTTACAGGAATGCAGCCAGGAGACACATCGACAGGAGCACACCCTACTGTTTTCTAGGCAAAACTACAGCAAGTAAGTGTGTATTCCACACACACACACACACACACACACACACACACACACACACACACACAAAGACACTACCGTCACAAACCAAAGATGGCTGATGCCAGAAATTGTTGATAGTGGAATGAACAAAAAAATGGGTGACATATAATAAACTCTGGCCCTCTGTTTTCTGACAAGTGAGAGAGCAGGATTCCAGGCAGAATTTGAACAAAAGCACCAACTCTATTTTTAAGGTTACTTGCTAATTTAATTTCAAAAGCTTTTAGTAACATTCTCTCATTAGCTGAAAGTGCATGTCAGAATCTTCGTGTTGTATTCAGTAGGATGACCGGTGCCAAGATAATGTTCTGCAATGGCAGATTTGCTCAGCTGTTGTAAGCATGTGTGCCGTTTATGATCAATACACCAGTCCTCCACAGTTCTGATAGTCTGATCAATGTATGACATGCCACAACTGTAAGGAATATGGTAGACATCCACCTTACACAAGTTAAGTTCATCCTTTATGGAACCTATAATGATCCTAATCTTAGATGGTGATTGAA